>NC_056748.1:402426722-402431722 GCF_019279795.1 Protopterus annectens | reverse complement strand
TGGTAACAAACCAATTTGTCCAGGGACATCTACAGAGTGGGGCTAGATAAATATATTAGTAGTACTAAGATGATAGGGGAAGGAAAGGGTTAAATAGCAGGAAGGAAGATTGGGAGGAAATGAGGTAAGGCTAGGGAGGGGCTTAAGGGGTTTATGCAAGTGTAGCTGCGTAAGGAATCACAATTTGGCGTGAACTTGCTATGGCAGGTTCTATGTCCCAGACGACCTGTAGGTGTTGGTGTGGTCAGGTAGGTCTTGGAATAGTGTACATGGAAGAGGTGGGTGATGCTTGGTAACAGGGGTTTAGGGTACTCTTGGCTGTATCTGGGTGGCTGAGTAATAATTTTTTTTCCTTCCTTAACTGGGTTTTGCGCAGGACACTTTTAAACTGTTACTACTATAAAGAGGCGGCGTCGACAGACTAAGAGAATGTGACTTACTGTACAGTGTATGAAGTAAAAAAATCTAACTTCAATTATTATTTATAAAGTTTAATTCACCAAAATGTCACCCATTTTAGGAGGGATTAAGAAGGTCAGAGCTAATATTGGGGTGAAAATCATGGATGTTCCTGAAAATAAGGGACAGTTGAGAGGTATGCATGACATCCCTCTGTTATTGTTACTGCTGTCATACTTAGTTCATCAGACTAAGAACCATCAGCAGAAGACACCCTAAGAAAAAAAATTATTTGTCATGATTCAGAATCTGTAGCTAAAATACTTGTATTCTGTGTTTCTTCTACTCTTGTTCGAATGTTTTACTTCATTCATAAATACATACAGCCTGCCATTAAAAAAAAAACAGTTTCAGTTAAAGAGCAGGGTCTACTAATTTTGGCTGAGTACAAGGGAGTTCCTCGCTGGAATTCATGCTAGCATGGGGTTTGGGTCATTGGGAGGCTTATAGCTAAGGATTTATGGATGATAGGTGGGTTTGGCTTCAGAATTTTTGCTAGACACTCAGCCATGAATGGGGGGAAGGGTGACATTTGGTTTGGAGCTCCAGGTTTCTTGTTCAGTGTGGGTTGTCGGGGGATGCGATCGATAACTTAAAGGTTTTTTTTTCCTGTTCTGAAACTTGCAGAGTGCTCATCTTTATGGCCTTGTCCGGAGATTTTATTGTGCAGATGCTTGGACCTATACTCCTTGGTATGACACCACTGCATTCTAAGTCCAGGGATGGGGTCTAAGGGGGATTCTTGTGCAGTTATCCTGCTGCAGTTGTGTGTCTTTGCTTGCCCGTTGCTTATATTTTCATTCTCGTTTGGTAGTGGTGGTGTGGTGGTGAATGGAGGAGTTTTGCTTCTGCTTTGGTTTCTTGAGGAGAGTGTGTGCCCTGTTTCACGGGTTGACAGTTCCCCATGAAGGTTTGTTGGCCGCACATGCATGGGTAGCACTAATGACTGTGGGGGGAGGGTTAAGGCATGGTCTAGCCTACTTTATGGATTTTCCTCTGCCCCTCTTAGAAACCGTCAGTCTCAGTGGCATAGCATGTAGCAGATTTGCCTTCCATGCATTGGTCCTGGGTTGTATTCCACATCAGGCAAATTGACTGCAAATAATACAGTCTACCAGGAGAGGTGAGCTACAGTCTTCAGTGTGCCATTAAGGAGGCACAAGCAATATATATGGTAGGAGTATAGTTGCTGTTCTTCTTCTTCTTCAAAAAAACTTTTCCAGATGAATAGCTCAGACACAGAAGGTGGAGGCACTTGGGCAGAGTGATGGAGGAAGTTTTGTTACTTTTCTGTCACTCGTTTCCATCCATTGATGTGTTAAAAAAAAGGGTTATGGCTTTTAGGAATTGAATGCAGTGCTTTGCTGGTGTGGGTTCACTGGTTTGGAGGAGTGCATTGCTGGTGGGAGTGTGCGAGAGGCATGAGTGGCATACCTCTTAGCTGTACAGATCTCAGAGTGATCTAGACTTTGCTTCATGGCTTTGGCCATTTCCTCATAAATTATGGTCTTCTGGCACATCGTTGGTGAATTGTTGAGGGTAGATGTCTGAGCACACTGATATACATTTGAGTTTCAGGCTTCTTGCTGCCCTAAGAGGTGAGAGACATGAGGAGTAGTTGTGTCTTACGTCTGTGGTGAGAAGATTGTCTTGCAGATGCCTTGCAAAGCAGAGAAGATTGCTTACTGGAATGAACTGTGGTAGATTTCTACATTGTCTGAATGTTCTTTTGGTCAGCTGGAGACCCTGTTCATAAGATCGTTTTCTCTTAGCTAGGAACACATACGAATTAAAGAATGGGAGCACTGAAGAAACAACGACTTTGGCTTTTTATAGGTCATACCTCATAAGGATTGATAGACGTGTGCAATGCATTTTTAGAAAGCAGAAACATTAGTTAAAAATCAGAATTTGTAGCTGTTTTTCACCAGTATTTGTGGGAAACCATTGAGAAATATCAAACAAAAATGCACTAAAGAGTTAAGCATTTTAGACCTCTGGTTTAAGTAAAGCAGGTGATGTTTTTGAATTTTTGAACATGTTATTTTGCAATTATCCAATTAACTGCTGTTGAAATAGTGGCAGCAGTTAGATGGAATGCAATTATTTAGGTTTCTGATAGGACACTACAGAGCAGATCATTGCTTCAATGAAGTTAAAAGGTCAAGTTAAACTTGAGAATATGCAGGCACAGAAGTGGATTTAATTCACAAATCACATGTGTAGCATACAACTAGGTAGAAATTTGCCATGGATATACTGCTATAAGGGAATATTTCCACTCGGCTTGTATTTTTTTTATCTATATTTTGTTCTAATTCTTTCAATTCTTTTGCAGAGAAGACAACAGAGAAGTACGGCCCAATGACAGTACAGCCCAAGGTGTCCCAGAGTGTAGGAGAAGTTGTCCTCCATGGAACAATAGTCGTTGGTGGCGGATGGCCATGGAAAGATTACCCCAGAAGTCATTGTCTTGGTATGGACAGAGACTGCATCTGGACAATCAGGATAGGGACAATATTGCAGGTTTGGCAGTGTTGTCATTTGGTATGAGTTTGTAGACTGTAAGGGCTATTAAACCTTAAATATGCACTGCATGTGAAAAAGTGAATGTTAAATTAAGTAGTCATCATAATTGAGGGTGGGAGACTTTTCCCTGTATGGTGTGTTCCTGTTGGGTAGTGACAGTGTTTGCCTCATGGACTTCGGACTGAGGGTAATTCCCATGTTTGATGGGATGTCATGGGAGGAGGTCTCAGTCTTGGTTGTCGTGAAAGGGAAGTGGTGAGTATCATATTGTGATACTGTTCCTGCAAGTGAACCTACAATGCCTTTGAAAAGGAGTTGTGTCTTTTTGTATCTGGTGAGTATGAGTGGATGAACAAAGGTGGTGCATGTCACTGGAATGTTATCAACTATAATGTGGGGGAATTAGGTAAAGGTGGCTCATTTTTAATGGGTTACTAACAATTTTAATGGGGAAGCTCAAAAAAAAAAAGCCATAGGCTAATGGCTTTAAGGCTCTGGCAAGATAGCCAAGATTTATTTCAAGTGCAGCACCTGATGCCCTAGTCCAAGTGGGACATGGGGGGGGGGGACCTCTGGAGTGAATTTACCATTAACCAGCTAGTTGTTCAGATAGTATTTGAAGAGGACAAGTGAGGTTCAACATGAAGTGAGAGACTGTTCCAGAGGTGTGGTATTTTCTGGGAGACTAATCTGTTTCTCAAACAGGTGTTACTAATGCCACATACCAGGTTTGGGCTTTACAGTGGGTGTCATGGGTACCTTTGAGTGGTTCTTTGGACTGACAGGAAGTGGTTAGTATACATATGACTTTTAAGAGTGGGTAGAGTTTGAGGGAGCATGGCAGGTATGTGGGCAATTTGGGGGATGTGTGGGGAACTGGGGGTTGGGTTGGCTATGCAGTAGTGGGAAGGACTGACAGGGCTATGGCTTGGGATTCCTTGTAGAGGTAGGCTTGGTTTTAATTGCTTACTGTATGGAAAGGTAATGCATGAAAGCATACATTTTGAGGAGGAAGCAGAGGACAAGCAACAGATTAAAAATGTTCAGCCTTTTAGGCTACTGAAGTTACGGGTCGGTCAATTTACTTGAGTTGGTTCTGGTGAGGGTTAATAAGCCAGTGTATCACTTTGTCCTTAGGGTACACATTTGGAACATTTTGGTGGGGTGGGCTTTTGGCAGATGGATATGTTGCTCATGGGGATTTGCATTTGTTTGCAAATATTACAGGAGTTGTAGAGTGGAGGGGCATAAGCTGGGGGTCTGTCTTGTGCCTTGATGGATGGAAGGAAGCTTAGCTTGGGGACATTGCATATTTGGAGTTTCAATTAATCTGGAATAGGAGGATTGGTGGGAGTGTTGGTGATTAAAGTTCATCTGCATCTGTTTGGTATGGCAGTAGTGAGTTGTGTTCATGCTTCTATATGATGTGTCAGGGTTAGTTAGGATTAAAAGCTTATTGTGGGTGTTTGGGGCACCCTCCTTTTTATGCAGTGAGGCTTAGGGTAGAGCATTGCCAGATTGGATCATTTTGGCTTGCAGGAGTTTGGGGTACTTTTTCTAAGGAAGTCATATAGTAAAGGCTTTTACCAGATTGGAGAATTATGTTGTGGCAGCCTGTGGGAGGTAACTGGGTGGAAAAGATTAGTTGTTTGTCAGGTTTGGGATCAAGATAAAGCAGTTCAGTTGGTCAGATGATTTAATTGGGGGTACTGTACATACACAGGTGATAATGATAAGTGAATATACTAAATCTTAGTTGGTGGGTCATGATGTTTGAAAGCTTGGCTTAGATTGATAAGGTGAAGATTGACAGATTTTGGCTATAGTCAACATAGGTGTTGCAGGGGTTGGTATTTGAAAATGGAGGTTTGTGGGGTTACGGTTTATGTGGCTGTCATATGGATATAGTTTAGTCAATTTGAAGGTGGTTTGTTGGCCAAGGAAAGCTAGAATAGTCATTATGTTTTTGTTTATATTGGGTAGTTGTTGTGATGGCTGGATTGCTCTTAAAT
>NC_056748.1:402416722-402421722 GCF_019279795.1 Protopterus annectens | reverse complement strand
GATACACTGAATGGTTAGTTAGGAGGACTGTTTTGTCAAACTACTGGATCATCATAGGATGTTGACATTTGATTAGCCAAATTGTTATACAGTGGGGAATGATATTTGACCTTTCCTATTGTGTACATGTACACACACACACACACACACACACACACACACACACACACACACACACACACACACACACACACGTGTGTGTATATGTATCTGAGCCCTATGACTTGATCGAATTTTCAGAAACTCAAACTCGATACGGTCAAGACCATATGATCGAGTTTTTGAAAACTCAAAGCTTTTGAATGGAAATCTTGGTAAAGTGAAGATTAAGAAATGTACCCTTTTTAGCACTATAATGCAATCTCAGAGTTGGTATATATAATTTTCAGGGGATGTGAGGGTTTCAGGGGAGCTTGACCCCCCCTGCAAAAATATAAAAAAGTAGATTTTTGTAGAGATTTTGTTTTTTTGATGTTCAAGTTTTTGGAAACTTGATCATATGGTCTTTAGACATCTTTTTTGATTTTCCAAGAATTATTATAGTATTTATTTATTTTATTGACATTTGTTTACTGGGAAAGTCCACTGGGTTGGCGACCCATTTTCAGTTGAGGCCCAGGAGATAAAAGCTCCACAATTAACAGTAAAAAATGCATATAGATGACAACAGTTTTTAAAATAGCAAAAAAGTAAACAAAAGTTAAAAGCTTATAACAAAGACAGAAATAAAGACAGAAATAAAAACAAAAAAATAAAACAATATGCAATATAAAACGTATTAATATGATTCAGAAATGTATATAAACTTAGATAACCATTGGTATTATAATACAAGCAATTGAGTTGTTTTCTTTGGCATTACATGAAACAAAACAAAAAGAACTAAAGGAAAAAAAAACATGGCAGTTCTTGCTGAAAATGGTTATAGCAGGAGATAGCAGTAATAGTGCTGATTCTGTCTAGGTAGAAAGTTATTTTGAGACTATGAAGCTGGCTTAGAATTAAGTAGTCCTGGTTCTATGGTGGTTTATTTTATTGACAACAGCATTTGTGGTTGTCAAGGAAGGTGGTTTTTAATGATACTTTGTATGTCTTTATGCAGTTTATTTGGATAATATGGGAGGGTAGGGAGATCCATTTTTTTTAGCAATGCTATGTGAGAACAGGCATTGTCCGGCTCTTTTATTGAGCTTGTTTACACTTAGAAGTAATTTATTGGAGGATCAAAGGGTGCATCAAAGAACATAACTTTGTAGTATTGATGACAGTGTTGGACAGTTATTTGGTCTATAAATTAGTTTATGGGCTAGCATTAGCTGGGTATAGCAAAGATAGTTAGGGAAATCTAAGCAGTTCAGTTCATTGATTGCTTGGCAGTGGTGTGAGTGGTTAGGCTTTCCTGAGGCAAATTTCGCTATTTTATAGTATCAGGACTGAAACTTGTTGCTGAGGGAAGAGTGAAGGTTAGTAAAGATGGTGCAACCATAGAGTAAGGCAGGAATGAGTAAGGTACTTGCCAGTTTTGTTTTGGTGTTTTTGTCCTTGTAAAGTTTATGAAGATAAAGTTTGCCAAGTTTAAAGTGTGTTTTTTTTATTGTGTTGAGAATGTGTGTTTCAAAGATGAGTTTGTCATCAACTGTAATGCCTAGTAGTTTGGCAGATTTTACTATTTCTATTGCAGTTCTGTCCTTAGCATAGATTTTGAAGTCTATATCTGGCGCTTTTGAAGAGAATAACAGAAGTTTTTTTTTTTTTTTTTGGCATTTAATAGCAGTTGAGAGTTGTTTAGCCAAGATTCAATCTCAGTAAAGGCATTTTGGGAAGCTGAGAGTAGATCAGAGAAATTGTTTGAAGTAGAGATTATAGTCAACTCATCAGCATATTGGATAATGTTACCTAGTTGTTTGATTTTGTGGAGGTCATTAATAAAACATTTGAAAAGTAATGGTCCCAGAATGGAACCATGTGGGACTCCTATGTTGTTTGACAGATAATCAGAGTGAACGTTTTGCCACTTTACAGATTGCTGTCGATTATTTAGGTATGATGTAAACCAGTTGAGGGATGTTGGGCCATAGCCAAGTTTTGTTAACTGGATCAGAAGTTTAGTATGTGAAACTGTGTCAAAAGCCTTAGATAGATCCAGTAGGAATACTGATGTAGGGAGACCTGTATCTAAGGCTTTGTTGACAGCATCAGTGAAGGCGATCAGGGCTGTAATGGTGCTGTGCTGTGGGCGAAAGCCATGCTGAGTTAGAGACAGGAGATCATTGTCAATAAGGTACATGAGTAATTGTGTGTGAACACACTTCTCAAGTATTTTGGATAATAAAGAAAGTATGGAGATGGGATGATAGTTTGAGAGGTCATGAGAGTTTCCGCCTTTATGTAAAGGAGTGATAATAGAATTTTTCCATAGATGTGGAACATAGCCTTCTGCGAGAGAGCGGTTTATAAAAATACTAACTGGATATGCAATTGCATTTGCTGCTAGTTGTAAGCATTCTGTGGGAAGGTTGTCTGTGGAAAGAGAACAGGGTTTGAGCTTTTTTAATAGTTTACATACAAGGCATGTGGGTACAGGTTGGATAGAAAATGAGTGAATTGTGGGAACATTGGAATTTTTGTCAGGAAGAAGAGGTGAATTGTCAGTTTGTTTGGAGTTATTTGTATTTTGGGAGTATGGGTTTGGGCTTGTTGGGGTGTCTTTGATTAAGTTTTGGATGGTGGTATTGAAGTCATGGGAAATCTGCTGAGGGGTCTTATCAGGTGTGGGAGATGGATTTTGAATAGTGCCAGGATTAAGAAGGGTGGAGACTGAGTTCCAGAATTTCCTAGGATTGTTTTGTAAGGGTGTTAGCCTACAGGTGACATTTTTTTTTATCGTGTATTACTAGTTTTTTTGGCTCTATTTCTTAGTTGTTTGAATTTACTTTTGTTTTGCTGCATTCTATCTTTTTCCAAGTTTTCCAAGCTTTGTCTCTCTGGAGGATACATTGTTTGGTCATTTCTGTTAGCCATGGGGTGTGATTTATTTTTGTTCACTTGATACATATGGGGGTAAGCTATTAAGCGTGTCTAAGAAGAGCTTATTAAAGTAATTAACTGCTTTGTCTAGGGGGGAGAGTGTTTAGTGGGAGCCAGTTATGGGTTTTTAGAATTTATTTTGGTCAAAGTGAGTGAAATTTCTGGATGTTTTATAGGAGTGAGTCGACTATATGAGAGTAGGTCCTGTGGGTGTACACTGGGAGGTGGTCACTTAGTATATTGGGGAGGGTTCCAGAGTTAGAGTAGTTGTGGGCTTGAGTAATTGATATCTAATCTAAGATAGATTCTGATCCTGTAGCTAGGCCACCCATGGGTGGGAATATTGAAAAGCTGGGAAATCTGTGTAAATTTATACTGTTGGCTGGAGAGTTGGAGGTAAGATTTTGCCAGTTAATATTTGTATCTCCTAGAATTATAGCTTCATTTGATATGTTTAGGTTTATCCATGATGAAAATTTTTCTAGAATGGGAATAGTTTGGCCTGGGGGGGTGTAGACTACTGCAGTAGTTAGGGTTTTATTGTTGTTTAATTGAAGAGTTGTTAGGAGAAATTCTAGGTTTTGAAAGGTAAGGGCTAGAATTTCTCCTAATAACTCTTCAATTAAACAACAATAAAACCATAACTACTGCAGCAGTTAGGGTTTTATTGCTGTTTAATTGAAGAGTTGTTAGGAGAAATTCTAGGTTTTGAAAGGTAGGGGCTAGTTTGGTGTAGGAAGTGACATTTAGAGAATTTTGGTATATTCAATTGACCAAAACTTCAAGGGCACAACACGACAATCAGAGACAACCTTTTCACAGATACTGTAGAAGACCAATCATGTATCCCTTCCACTATCTGTTAATTAAATACATTAATAAAACATGACTAGTGTTCTAAAATACACAAATATGGGTGTAAAACTTTAAAATTCATACAAAAAATGATATATGTATACATATGCATTAAAATACATATAAAAATGTACGTAGTACATATATAAAATAACATAAATAAAACAAAGTATATATAAATAATATGCATTACATAAATAAAATATATTATGAGCTGCCTATCAAATAAACCTAATGTAATAAAGCCATATGTAAAAACATATATATATAAAAGCCTATATAGCTTAATTAATGTGCAAAGGTCTGCCTATCGAATAAACCTAATGTAATAAAGCCATATGTAAAAGCATATATATATAAAGCCTATATAGCTTAATTAATGTGCAAAGGTCTATCTTTCAAAAAGGGCTTCAGTGATATTCTATCATTTAACCCATGCAATCTATCTGCTTGTAGTCTTAAAATCCATCTGGCTTCTTGTTTCTCAGTGTGATTCTACAGTATAAATGGTGACTAATATATGAAGGCAGTTAGAAGTCTGAAGAAGCATTTATAATAACATGAAAGTGCTTACTGGCCCTCTATATTTGTTGTTTTCTATGTTCTTTAAATAAAGTTGAATCTGTGAAAAGGTCGGATCTGATTGTCATGTTGTGCCTTTGAAGTTTTGGTCAATTGGATTCTTTGTTTTGCTTTACAAGGCAGCTTTATCCTAAGCAGTATTTCTCTATTTTGTTGAATCTTGGTATATTAATTCAACACTGTTGCCTTTTTTGTTGAATCTATCAGATTGAATTATGTTGTATCCTGTAGTGAGAATTTCTGTATCTGAAATATGTGGCTTTAGCCATGTTTCAGTTACTGCGATAATATTTGGGGTATGGGTAGTTAGCCAGGTATGAAATTCAGTAACTATATTACAGATGCTATGGATGTTTATTGTTATAAAGTGTAAATGGTGTTGCTTTGTGTTTATGTTAGAATTTTGGGAGTGGTTTGGGTGAATGTCTCCACATCTAGTAAGTGCGAGGAGATGGTGAATTACACTTACAGCATGATTATTTGTTGAGAGGAGTCTAGAATATTGTGAGAGGCAGAGTTTAAGTTTGTGTTTGATA
>NC_056748.1:402369222-402411722 GCF_019279795.1 Protopterus annectens | reverse complement strand
TGTGTATCTGTCATCCTCCCAATGTATGTCCCTCACTGATGCTAGTGGTGAGGATTGAGGCTCCTTGATTAATGTTTCAGTGGTGGGGAATCACATTTATTGGTGGCAGTGGTGGGATTGAGGCTCCTTGATTACCGGTTCAGTGGTGGGATATCCACATATTGGAATTCAGTGGTGTGGATATTGAATTCATGTAGGCTGTAAACAATGGTCACTAAAGAAAGTGTCTGTACTTTGAAGCAGCCACACAGTGAACATTCAGCATTCCATATCACAATAGTTTTATCTTTTTTTGTTAGCTTAGTCAGGGAGAGCAGGCAAGGATGTCAGCAGAGGGGTATGGCAAGCTAACATGGAGCCAGTTGGCTGAGATGTGCCAAGACAAAGGATTGGTGCATGCCAACCTGACTAAAATAAAAATAATTGCAGTGACTGTGGCATTTGGAGGCTGAAGAAAAGGAGAAACAGAGACAAATGGAATTAGGATCAGCAGAAAGACTGAGACATCTGGAAGCTGAGGAAAATTTGAGGCAGAGGCAACATGAAAAGGAGATGCTGACTCTTTGCCAGGGTTATGGAGATAATTGGGAATGGAGTAACTGAACCCCAGAAGCAATAATGGTCAGTAAATCTCTTCCACAATTTACAGAGGGTGATAATTTTGATAGTTTTATTCATATGTTTGAAAGGGTATATAAACATGGTAAAGCTGTAACTGCTATTTCTAAATTGTCTGATACTGATTGCTTAAATTATAGTACAGTTAAAATGTTTTTATTAGCGTATTTTAAGTTAACACCTGAAGCTTATAGAAAAATGTTTCATGAGCATAGATGCAAGCTAGATGAAAGTGTGTGTGAATATATTGTGGAGTTAAGCACTTATTCATAGATCCATGACTGGGTGTCAGGTCACCACTTTTGAAAGGCTGGCAGACATTTGGTGAGGGAACAAGCCCTTAGTACTTTGCCTGAGGACATGAGAATCTGATTAGCGGATAGGGAATGTAATACCACAGTTGAGTTGGGAAAAGGGGAGATCTATAAATAGAAAGCAGGGCATCACTGCACATGAAAGGAATACCCAGTGCTGCTCATGGGTTTAAGGGAACCCATGGTAGGCAGTGTAAACCTCCCCAACAGAGTCCGCCAGTAGCAGGGGAAGCCACTAGTTCAGGTACTTGACCAGGACCAATGGTTAAATGTTTTAAATGCAACCAATGGGGCCATGTAGCATACAGATGTACACGGAGGCAAGTTGGGCAACAAAAGGTGGAAGAGCCAGTAATTGGGAATGATAGGATGCCAGCAGTAAGTTTTCTGGAGACAAAAAGGGTACCAAACTACCACAAGTGGTTATATCCTATCTTAGTATATGGAAAACAGGCCACTGCTAAGAGATACACAGCCTCTGACCTAACCATTGTGAAGCCTGCAATTGTTAAAGAGGAGCACTACTTGTTTGGGCAGTCTACTCCAATCAGAGATTTAGGAGGGACCCCATTCAAAATACATCTGGCTAGGGTTCACCTTAACTGGGAGGGTGGAAAAGGAAGCAAGCAAGTAGGCAGGTTTGAAGATATCCTTGCAGATGTCCTGCTTTGGAATGATTTTGATAATGCAGTACCTTGTGTGCATGCAGTCAGGCTTAGAGACAAGCATGTGGATCTGGTAGCCTGATCGGGACCCAGACAGACCACACACTAGAAACCAGGACTGATAAGGTGGCTACTTCAGGGAGGGAGCTACCCTGTAGTAGTAAGACTGAAGGTGAGCCACAGCTGCTAATGGGTACTGATGTTCCCTTGGACAGAGTGACTGCAAGGGCAGAGGTGAGTAGTAGTAGTACCCAGCTGACAGTGAGGCACTGCTGTCAGAGAATACCAGCCTTCCTGTTGAAGGGGAGCTGGGAAAGGGTAGAAAGAGAGTTGAGACATACTCAGCTCACAGACCCTATATTACAAGGCCTGAGGGAGGTAGCCAGTGAGGCATCTGATCCTCAAGGAAAGGGGAATCTACATTCTTGGACAAAGGATTACTTTATAGAGAGTAGACCCCTGAGGGTGGGCTAGAGGATGAGAGAATACAGCAGTTGGTAGTCCACAGAGTTTACCATCTGGCACTTCTAGCCATAGCCCATGACATTCCCTTTGCAATTCATATGGGCATGAAGCATACAAAGTGACATAGTATGCAGAACTTTTATTGGCCTGGAATTTCCAGGGATATAACAGGGTACTGCAGGACCTGTGGGCAGTGCCAAAAAGTAGGCAAGCCAGGGGACAAGGTGAAAGCTCCTTTGGTACCTTTGTCTGTGATTGAGGAGCCATTTCAGTGGGTAGCTATGGATATTATAGGGTGTCTGAGTACCCCAAGTTCTACAGGAAAGAAGTATATCCTACTGGTAGTAAATTATGCTATCACATACCCTGAGGTGGTGGATCTGTCCTCCATCGCAGCAGAAAATGTGGCAAATGCATTGTTAGAGATTTTCAGCAGGGTAGGTTTCCCAAATGAAATACTGACTGAGAGAGGTGCCAATTTCATGTCAGACCTGTTGGTTTCTCTCTGGAAGGACTGTGGGGTGAAGCACCTAAAGACCATGCCTTACCATACCCAGACTAATGGTATGTGGAGAGGATAAACTCTACACTAAAGACCATGCTAAATGCATTTTCAGACCAATTCAAGAGGGAGTGGGATAAATATTTGCCCCATCTGTTGTTTGTTTAAAGAGAAGTGCCCCAGTAATCCACAAGTTTTTACCCTTTGAGTTGCTGTATGTGCATAGGGTGAGAGGACCTTTAGATTTGATTTGTGATGAGTGGGAGGGTCAGTGTGAATCCCACAAAGTGTCTGTTGTGGCATATTCCTAAACCTCAGGACAAGGTTCAAGGGGCTTGGTTCAGGAGAACCTGGCAGAAACCCAACAGCAGAAAAAGGTCTGCTATGACAGGAATGCTCAAGCTAGAGAATATGCTGTGGGCCAGCAGGTTATGGTTCTCATTCCTGTCAGGAAAAACAAGCTGCAAATAGCTTGGGAGGCACCCTCCAAGGTGGTAAGGAAGGACCGTAATTTAAACTACATGGTAGAACTGCTAAGCAGGAGGCAGGGGCACAAATTGTACCATGTTAATATGATGAAACCTTGTCATGACAGAGAGACCCTTGTGCTGTGTATTTGCAGTGGATGGCAGGAAAGGTTTGGGGAGAGCTGGTGAAGCTCGGGTTGACACCTCAGTGGAAGGGCTAGCAAAGTCCTAGCAGCTATCCCCTACCCAGGTTCAATAAATCTGAGCAGTGTTACGGGAGTTTGGGGGTACATTCACTGGGAAACCAGGGTGCATGCACCTGGCACAGAATATTGTGGATACAGGACCACAAAGGCCTGTTAAGCAGGCCTCTTAGAGGGTGCCTGAGAGAGTCAAACAGACTCTAAATGAGGAGATACAGGAAACATTAGAACTGGAGTTAATCCAGGAGTCCAGCAGTCCCTGGGTTTCCACAGTGGTGCTGGTACCAAAGAAGGATGGCAACACCAGGTTCTGTGTGGACTACAGGAAATTAAATAGTCACATAGAGTCAGATGCTTATCCCATGCCTAGGACAGATGAAGCCCTAGAGCAGCTGGGTAGGACTATGTATCTTACCACTATTCATCTTACCAAGGGCTACTGGTATGTGCTCTTGACTCCCAATGCTTGAAAGGGGTCAACCTTTGTGACTACTTTCAGCTTGTGTGAGTTCACAAAGATACCCTTTGGGATGAAAAATGCCCCACTGACTTTCTAGAGACTAGTAGATCATATCCTAGCAGGAAAGTTTCCCCTTGCTTACATCTACAGCTATTCCTGGCAAGAGCACCTTCAGCATGTCAGGGATTGCTGGGCAGACTACAGAGGGCAGGTTGGACAGTAAGCCCAGTAAGTGTCAGGTGGGTATGGCAGAGATCTTCTAGCTGGAACATGGAGTAGGGAGTGGTAAGATTAGGCCAGAACCTGCCAAAGTGGAAGAAATTCAGGCGTGGCCTGACCCTGTTACCAAAAAGCAGGTGAGGGCATTCTTAGGGACAGCAGTGCACTGCAGAACGTTTGTCCACAATTATAGTACTGTTGCTTCTCCCCTCACATACCTGACAAGGAAAAACAGGCTGTGTGGACCCCAGCATGTGAGCAGGCATTCCAGAAGCTTAAAGGAGCTTTAAGAGGACCCCTCTGTGTTAGCCAGTCCAGATTACAGTAAAGAATTTATTGTGCAGATGGCTGATTCAAACCATGGGGTGGGGGCTGTACTCAGCCAGGTTTGCTCAGACAGAGTAGAGCACCCAGTGGTATATCTCAGCTGTAGGCTTCAACCAAGGGAGGAATGCTATGCAGCTGTAGAAAATGAATGTCTAGCCATAGTCTGGGCACTGCAGAAACTTCAGCCTTATCTGTATGGAAGAAAATTCACTGTAGTTACAGACCACAATCCCTTAACATTGCTACTTTGAGCCAGCCAGCAAAATGCTAAGCTAGTAAGGTGAAACCTAGTGTTGCAGGCATATGATATCACAGTGCAGCACCACAGTGAGGTTAGCAATGCCAACGAAGATGGGCTGTCAAGACAGGGAATGGGGTAAGGTATTCCCAGATAGGGTCATCCCTTTCAAGCAATGTTTCTCTAGGGTCACTTGAAAATCTAGCTTGAGTCTTAAAGTGGGGAAAAATGTGACAAAATGAGATAGTACTAGCCCTGCAATCTGGAATTTTGTAAACAATATGTCATTTGTGAATATCAACATGATTCATATAAGATGTTTGTGTTACAATTTTTTTAGAGCTATATGTCATATAAGATGGTTTGTACTGATATTTGTGCTGAAGGCATATTTTACAAAGTGCTGTTTGAAATATATCCACAGTGTACCCTAGTGGAATAGAACAGAAATGTGCATACACTATTGTGGCTGTTTAAATGTATATATTTTAACATGGGAAACTGGAATACAGGATGTTAATTTACAAAACTTCAGAAAAATAGCTGAAATTAAATTACTTTATGGCTAGGCAATACAAATATGTTGTCTTTCAATTTCAGTGCAGCAAGGAGACACAATGTCTAAAACTAAGGAGCTTTCTGTATTGTCTTGAAAGTGTTTTATTGTTTTATGACTTCCACCATTTGCTAAAAATCTGAGGAAAAGCCCTTGCCTATGTATTTTTACAGGTAGATGCTTAATGCTACCAGCTGCCATCAATAGTTGTTTTGGGGCCTGGGAACTAGGAGTCAGATGACAAAAAAATGATGTAATTCTGCAAGCTATGCCAGCAGTAATATTTGAGATATTAATTTAAGAAATCCCTTAGACGGCATTCTGTATCCAGTCTTTGACAGGACAAGAAGATCTGTTCACCACACATTTACCTTGCTCTGTAAGTTAACTGGGGTATGTTAGCTCTCTTTGATATAGTCATGAATATAGCAAAGCTTAGCTTAAGATATTTTCTTTATTTATTTGAGACTGCTCTGCAATGTTATTTTAAATATTTCCAGTGATTTTGAACTCTGATGGCACTGCAATTATATACTGAGTATTTTCTTGTTATTTTATTATTTATTCTTAAATATATTTAAATCTTTCATTGTGGCTGATCTTTGTAGAGCTATTTAAGTTCTCAGAGTACTTGCATATTTATTTGGTGACACTATGGGTCACTCCTAATAGTCTTGTGCTTAGCCAAACTACCATTTGTATCGATAGTAACATTACACAGTAAGATTAGACACCCTTTGTTAAGGGCCTTAAAGTAGCTGATAAGGGGTTCTGGTGGCATTGATAACTACCTTATAGTCTGGACAGAAGGGGGCATAGCTAGTAAACCTGTGTCAGCCTTACCCAGGTGTGTGTGTAAAACAAATCTACAAGATTGTGTGTGTCAGCTATTTGGGCAGGAACACAAAGCACTGGTTGGACAAAGAGAGTGTTGGAGGACTTGACTTGGAACCATGGTTAAGGACTCAACTCTATAGGTGTGCCAGTCAGGAATCTTACTGCAGATATGGAGAAAGAGGGAGAAACTAGCCCCAGACTGACTGTGGTCTCTGTGTACTCTTAAGGGAAATTTTGCTTGATGCAGTGAGCTGCATCTGGAAATACTGTGTGTATACCTTGTTATCCTCCCAATGTACATCCCCCACTGGTGCTAGTGGTGAGGACTGAGGCTCCTTGATTACTGGTCCAGTGGTGGTGTTTCACAACTATATTTATTACTTCCAGTATCGTTGGTTTAGATCATGATTTCCATTTTCTAGTAATTACTTTTTTGGTAGCCACCATTATTAGATGCAACAAGGCCTTACCATGTGTAGGTAATTCTGATCCAGTGTCATAGCTCAGAAAAATCATCTCCCTTGTCATACCAATTTGCCCATCCAGCATCTCTGACAGTGCATCCCACAGAGAATCAATAAAGTCTGCCAATTCACCGCAATCCCAGATAATGTTATTATTTACATCATTCTTCCCCTTCACACCTCCAACATTTACTCTCTACCTGAGAAAACATTTTCTGGAGTCTACGTGGGGTATAAAAAAATCTATATAAACATTTCCAGGCAAAAAATCTTAAATCTTCTAGATTTTTTGCATATTTGGGAGACATACATATATCCTCCCATTGTCTCTTCATCAATTGCTTATTCAGTCTCTCTTCCCAATACTTTCTAACTTCCTCTGAATGATTATTATATTTACTGTACAGTATTTTTATGCTCTACTAATTATTCCTTTTTTAATGGCAGCTTCTGTTTTAGATTCTTTTAAAAACTCTACCAGTGCTGGTCTTTTATTTAGGACCTCCCTATATCTTTCTCTTTGCTTATACTCCGATATCAATCCCTGATAGGGAAGGCAATCTCTAACCTGCAGTGCAAATAAATTATTGGCATATTCCCATTCTAGCATTTTTCCCCCTCTAGTTATTTGCTCCCAAGACCTTGGTTCCTTTCCCAGTTTTCTCCAATAAATTTCGGCCCCGTCTTCCCTATTGTCCCTACTTTCAGTCATCCCTATTGATAGAATCTCCTTTCTCCATTCCTGTGTTGGCTTAGTTCTTAGAATACTTTATGCTACTTTATGGACATAATATTCTGCATGATTATTGTTATTCTCCTTAAAGGAATGTATACAAAACCTCAGTCTCTCCTTGTTTCTTGAGTTTCCCCAGTGTTTCATCATCGTCTCTTTCCACTTTGAATTATAGTTTTCTGCATGTGCTTTTTATAGGATTCTTAATGGTGTAGTTCTAAAATATCCCTTCAAATCGAGTAATCCCAATCCATCCTGTTCTAATTGAAGAATCAGCTTATCCCACTTAACTCTTGCCTTCTTCCCCTCTAAGATAAAGTCCTTCAGCTCTTTATTAATTGCTAATAATATCTTCTCCACTGGTTGATAAAAATATGCCTGACCTGTGTATATGACTAAAGGGATTAAAAACATTTTAATTGTTTGCATCTTACTATCCATATGCATATAACAAAGCACCATTTTCTCAGTTTTTGTAGTATCTTTTTAGTCTCTCCCCACATATCCTTAGCTACCACACTAGAATCATCTTTAATCCATACTCCTAAATATTTCATTTTATCATGTTGCTGTTAATATGGATATTCTTTGGTCATGATTATCTTGAATTCTAATTAAAACTTGATGTTACCAAATTGGCATAACTTAAAAGGAAATACATAATTAGTATGACAAGGTTATAACTACCTTTGCTTCCCATATTTTTCTGAAAAATGCAATATGCTTTCCTAGACATTGCAGAAAGATGACATTTAAAAAATATACACGTTGAAAATGATTCAGAGTGATACAAATGACCATTAAACTGACATTCACTATGTCAATAAAGTGCCAGCAATATCAATGTTAAAACTAATGCTTCTTCTCATCAAACTTCAAGTTGTAACCCAGCTCCCAATCATAATGAATGTGACTTTCATTAGCAATTCCCAGAATGGAACATAAAAGATTGAGAAGCTCCCTCAAGACTTACCAGGAAGTATGGGTATGCTGAAGCAAGTATGGATTAAAAGGGAAAGACCAGTCAAAATTATCAAGAGAGATTATATTTCACTCAGCAGCAAACAGTGGTGCTTCATTAAATAAACACTAGATTTGGACAGAAAAATTAGAGATCCCATTCAGACCACAACATTCAAGGAAGCAAAATCAGCAGCCATGAACTCACTGGAATTAACTCATTAGATGGAATTACTTTAAGTTGTTTAATTACTGTTATAAATAGCAGACTATGAAATACATGCCTAACAAATATGGGTACTTATATCGCAACCACGCATTTTCGCAGTCATGTTATTTATGTTATCGACTTCTCTCAGTCAGGTTATTTATGTTATCAACTCTTCTCACAATAAAATAAAGTGATTGCTAGAATGCGTGGTTGAAGTACCCTTCCTTCTTCCTTGCTGCCAGGATGGACTTTCCCTTTTAACTCTTTCCTAAAAGCTGAGCAGAACTTTCCTGTTTCCTGGAAAAGAGAAGAAAATATAAACAGCAGCATTAAAGGTAAGTTATAAAGAGTCCAAGACTGGTGCCTACAGCACTTAACCTTCAGCACTCTCCTTGTAGCTTTTGAGAATTAATTCTGTTTTAACTTTGCCAAACTTGGGATGCAGCATTCATTTTAGATGTAGGAAGTATAGATCACGGGTGGTCTTGTGGTGTTTTTTCTCTTTCCAGCTGTTTTATTCTTGTTGCTTTGGGTCACTTCGCAACCAATATGCCCAGCACATGCTGCACTGGGTTATTTTTGATGCTTTGGTCCTCCTGGTACTTAGGGGTCCATTTCCCAATTGTAAATGGGTTCAATGTTTTGCAAACTCATTGAAAGGCCACGCATTCTCCCAATCCATTATTTATGTTATTTTGGAAGAAGCCGTTGTGTTTTGTGACGTTACTAAGCATGTTTGTCTGAGAATGGGTAAACACACAGGTAGAGGAATTAAGGATAAAGGAGTAAAATGCTAGAAGTGAGAGTATGCCGTGAAATTGTGATGCAGTTTAGGAATGTAATGGAACTTGATTCTCTCAGCTAATGAATTAAAGTGCAAGAAGTACATGTCACTGTTTTTATTTGTTTTGATGCGATGCAAACAGGACTGAACATACTTTTTTCTGGCCAACCACATTCAGAACTGCAGAATTGGCTTGCTTTCCATTCTTTTCATTTCCTCATCTGCTTTCTTGGGAGTTACTGACACACATCAGTTCCTAAACAGGGTGACCACATTTTTCGGCCATAGAACAGCTAGAAAGCAAGGCCCTTCTGCAGTTCTGAATGTGGTTGCGATAATACATAAGGACCCAAATATGAGTGCCTATCATTACATCTAAGGAATGTGTCTTGTAGATATGGCAAATGCATTTACGTTTTTTTGAAAAAGTTAAAACTGGACCTCTCATTTTCACAAGAATGTAACACTTTTTAATTTAATGATAGTATGTTTTGTAGGAAACCTGACATTTAGAATTAGTTTTGCATCTCTGCACTGATGACCTCAAAAGACTTTGTGATTAGGAGATTAGGTAGCTTCTTCCAAGGGCTTCTAAAACTTATTTATACTATGGCAAAGAAACTGAAGAAAGCAACATTTAGTCTAATGAATGTTCTTGCTATTAAAATAATGGAAGATGTTAAGGGTGGAGAGATTATACTAAAGGACATCCACAATTATATAAATGTCTTTTGATACTGCATATTAGGCATGTCAGTTACAAGAAACGTGAAGTGTACATAAAGAATTAATAAAATGAATATTGATGATTGTGCGACATGTGGCTACATTAATGAGTCATTAGAATCATATTTTCATGTTTCACATCCTTGCCTTGGGGCAATATTTGAGATCCTGAAGATCAGCAAAATATCTTGGCATCCCTTCTATAGGGTCTGTAATAGCTGCTTCAGGTTCTGTAACAGAATCTGTATTCACCATTGTAGAACAAATGGTGAAAGACACTCTAGTATCATCAGAGTATTTTCTACATTATTATCGAGATTTAAATATCTGGGTGAATAGTATTTGCTTGTTACAGTGGGTATAGAGATACAGAGTATCTTTCTTACTACTCTGTGGTACCACATGAGGTGAGCATGGAATAGTTTGCACATATTATTTTAAAAATATGCCTATTATCATTTTTTATAGATATTTTTCTCTGAATTACTATGATCCCAGAGTTAATTTACATTACCTTAGGTGGGGAAAGTTTAGCTCCATTGCAACTTCTGAACACTCAATATCTCTTCAAGTAATGCTTAGATATTGAGTACACAGTATCTAGAACTATCTATCTATATATATGTATATATATATATATATATATATATATATATATATACACACACACACACACACACACACACACACACACACACACACACACACACACACACACCTCATGCAACTCAAGGAAATGTAACTAATTTACAACTAGTTCTCTGGCATAGAAGGATAAAGCTGTGACTGTGGCAGAGGTGACAAGAGAGATTAACAGCTTGGGTGTCTACAGAAGGCAGCCAGGAAGGAAAGTAATGAATGCTGCCAACTCATCCATCATAGGACAGCAACAAATGCTAAAGGAGTAGCCTGAGAGCAGTCTGTGGCTCAAGAGAGAGTGGACCTTCACTTCCATTTGGAAGTTTTGAAGTTTTTGTATTAAATAATTTCACATCTTCAAAATAAGTTGCATTGAGTCAATATTAATTTTAAAAAGCTTTATTTGGATTAGTGCTTTCATCCTTTAGACTTCGCTAATGAGTTAAGAAAAGTACCTGAAGTAAAAAAAAAAAAAAAAAAAACACTAAATTGTTCTTGCTAGGACAAGTCTAGAGAACAAGTTTAATAAAAGTTAACCATTCTGTTCCCTTAATTATTCTTACCTTTGTCAGAACTAGTAAAGACAGTAATCTTCCATCTTCAAATGATACTATCAAACCTGTGATCTACAATGATCAATCAAACGTCAATTATATGTTGTTAAAATTATGTCATTCTATGTATGTGATTTCTTCTTTTTTGTCTATCCCATAATGAGCTGATTGCAAGGAATCTCATTTAATCTACACTTGTGCATATCTAAATGACAATAAAGTTACTTTTGACTTGGAATTTAATATTTCAACTCATCACAAAAGACAAGGAATTAGTTGCATATAGCAAAAGCTGCCAATACAACTCTCTAACTTCTAGGTATATCTATAAATTTCCATCACTACTAAATGGTTGTTCCTTTTCCAAAATAAAAAACAGAGCTTTGTTAAAATTCTGACCGGTAACAGAATGCCTGTATAGGGTATTAGTCATATTGTGTTTCTTAATAGCACAGCTGTGCTGCTAAATCCTTATCTTAAGTGCATTCTGACTTTTCCTACATAAAAGGACAAACAAGACTAACTCAGTGCACAGCAAATAAACCTTAAAATTTACAGTCAGACTTGCCAGTGCTACTAGGGGAAACAGTTCTTGAATAACTGTCTAGAATAATGGTGGTACCTTCACAGATTTAATGGCATTGTGCACAGCCACCATATTTTGACATGCCTCTTTTTTCCTGATGTTGCCAGTGTTAGCATATCCCTCAAAACATTGGTTGAGGTTAACTCCTCTTTTTTGTACTAATAAGGGTTTATTAACCAACCAGTTCTTTAAATCTATAGATTCAATGATAGGGTATCAATTTTAATTAAGATCTACCTTATACGACTGTCCATGTTGTTGAACTTACAAACCATGGTCCTTAAGTATTCTTTACCTGTTTCCTGAGACTCATTAAACATCTCAGGATGTCTAATAACAGGTTTAAACATGGTGCTTATCTCCCTTGTTATTTCTTCCCTATAAAAAGACATAGAACTTAGTGTTTCAAGTTCATTATAGAATGTACTGTCTCCAAACAAGACGTGACAGCCTAATCATTTGTCCTCCCACAATGTTTCTCTTCTGCAATGGGGGGGTGGGGCAACTGGTATAATCTAAAAATCTACTGGAGTATGTTTCTTTTATAAAAATGATGGAATCATATTTTAAGCAGTCCTCATCCTTAATAATCTGCATATCCAAAAAAGTAATAAATATAGAATGATGTTCACTTTTAAAACATAAAAACAGACTGTACCTGTTAATGTAATCCAGAAATTATATCAAAATAACAAATACCCTTCCAAATCAAAATTACATTATCCAAATAACCCCCATAGGTAGTCAAATATTTCTGGTTGGGTGAATTAAATATATACAGTCTCTCCTACTACAAGATATTAGCAAACACAGGAGCTGCTGCTGTGCCCAATAGCTATACCCATAACCTGCTTGTAGTGTTCACGCTCAAATAATTATGCGATTATTACTTAACACATGCTCTGTGCACTCAATAATCATGTTGATGTCACTCTGAACAAGAGGTGAACCCACACTTAATGCAACATGATACCACTTGATCACCCTCTTTGGTATGAGACAACCAAGAATAAATCCTTAATATCAACCATCACCAAAGATGTGTCAGCAAATTCCACATTTGCAAGGATACTCAAAAAATACCAGGAATCCATATTCACATCTTCTTTGTCTCTATATATTTTTTAAATTGACATCCATAAACTTTGCCAAAGTTTCCATGATGAACCCACCTGCAATCAAAATAGGCTACAATGGAGGGTCAATCTTGGACTCGTGGAAACTAAGGATGCCACAATTGTTGAAATTATCAGTTTTCCACCCTCAGAAAATCAACTAAATTCATTACTAAAGTGGAAATTAGCAATTAAATCTGAAAATGTTATCTTAATTTGTGCGCTCTACTTCTGTGCTGTGCTGGATCCAAAGTCTTCTTAAGACACACAGTCTTGTTGTGCTGTTTACTGCTGAAATCAAAGTCACAGAACTTTGCATGACTCCATCTGTAGTCTGTTTAAAGCACCAAGCCTTTCAAATTGCACACTGATAAATATATTTTGCAGCTATAACCACAGTTAAAGATAACTTATTTTATAACTAATGACACATACTCTTTCTGTCAGATTGTAGCATATATTTACAAAGTTTTCCTTCATTACAGATATGAATGATGACTTCTACAAAATACCTCTCTCTGTCCCTCTCTCACATAACTGAATTACTACAATTGTTATATAGAGTGCTAGTCACGCGCATAGATTGTTATTTCCTCTTGGTATCTGTTTGGCCTTCTGTGGGAAGTCACAATGTCTGTTTTTAGACTTTTCTATTGTCCTTCTGTGATTTACTTGCAAGCACTTTTGTTGATGTGAGGATGCCATTAACAGAAATCTGAAACATCTGTACAAGCTGTTCCTATTGAAAAAACATCACATATTGCTAAATTTATAAAAAAGGATGTCTGTTAATAGATATTTGCTCTGCAAACATGAGAAAAACATATAATCCTTGCTTTCCAATATTGCTTTGTTAGTCTTTTTCTTTTTGATGCTGTGACGAGAAGCCTGTCTGTTATACATACAGTATGAATGCACATTTTACACTGCTAAACTCTATACATATATTCAAGCAAACTTTTTATTCTATGCTTTATCTTTCAGCATATTTACAACAGAATTAATTTCAGCCTTATATTAGTCTTACATGGAAATGCCAGTCTAAGAGTAAGACGGCAGCGTGCCATGCATATTGAGGACATGCTGCCTCAACTCTAAGACTAACACGGAGCATGCACGAGTGCAGGGGGCGTGTCGGACTGCCGAGCAGTCCAAAAATCCACGCCCCTGCAAGTCTCTCAATCGGGAAATGTCAACCTACATGAGCGAGTCCACTCAAATGTGTACATACCCAACACTACACTCCACCACATTCTAAACCCCTGTACAATTATAAAATGTAAAACTTTAATTTTTTTTTTTATTATTCCCGATATAGCTGCCTGTATTTGGCGTATTTGCGCGGGTTTGCCCATTGCTTAGCTACAGTTAGCAGTTTAGACATCGAAGAGGATAATAAGAAACCTATATGCAAATTAAGCAAAATAGCGATAGCATAGTGGTAGAACCTTCGCACAAAGAGGAGGCATTCCTGGTTTGTGTCCCACCACTCCCTTTTCTATTTTCTGTTGGAAATCTGTATATAAAAATAATTCCCGACATTTATCATTTAAATTTTAGTAAAAAGAAATGGCTTATGTAGTAGTGAATAAATTTTATATATATATATATATATATATATATATATATATATAAAGGTGAAATGGTTATGCATACTGACGGATGCATAAGTAACGTGTCTTAAGCAATGTGAAGCACTGCCAAGCAAAGTTTACCAGTATTAAGCATACTTAAATGTAATTGCTCATAGCTGAGCACTGCATTAACTAGCGCAATGGCTTTGCGCGTAGCTGCGCATCGCGCAAATGAGCGCAAACAGAAGATGTTTGTGCTTAGCTGTGCACCGCGCTAACCAGTGCAACATCGGACAACGTAGAGCAATGTTGGGCAATGTCTAGCAATGTAGAGCAACGTCAGGCAACGTAGAGCAACGTCAGGCAACGTAGAGCAACATAGAGCAATGCCGGGCAAAGTTGAGCAAAGTCGTTAAAACACAGCCACACCTCCTAACCGGTCTGGCCAGTAGTAAAATAAAAAGCAATGACAGGCCTCGTACCCGGGACAGTACTGAACCACTAAGCCATGACAGCTTTTCATAAGCATGCACTTTCAACACACACATGCATATCAATCCAAGTTTACCCATTTGCTAAGCAGGTGTACCTTCAGCTGAGTTTTCAAAAATGGCCAATCACAAATAAGTGCAGGAAATGATGCATATTTAAGCTCCATAGGTGGGAATACTCGCCATAACTGGTTGTAGCTCCCATCTGCAGGCAGCAATGGCCAGTTCTGGAGAGGGCTCTCATTTTCGAGCGCAACGTTGGGGCATTGAGGAGTCAAAAGTAATGGTTTGGCTCCTTGTCCATAATCATGAGGATAGACTCCTGCGGGGCCAGTACCAGGGCACCCAATACAAAGTGAAAGCCTGGGACCATCTAGCTCATGAACTCACCAGTGCCAAAGGTGTCACTCAGACTGGTGAGCAGGTCAGACACCACCACACAGACCTGAAGAGATGCAAGGCAGATCAACTGGACCAGTGGATCCAGGAGGCCCGTGAGATGGAAAATGCCCCACTACTGAGTAAGTAGCCATGGAATTAAGCATGTAAGAATTGCTATTCTAGTGTATACTATGGATAGGTATGTCTCAATATCACTTAATTT
The DNA here is from genome assembly GCF_019279795.1 of Protopterus annectens. Lineage (NCBI taxonomy): Eukaryota > Metazoa > Chordata > Ceratodontiformes > Protopteridae > Protopterus > Protopterus annectens. The sequence goes on along the minus strand of NC_056748.1, from coordinate 402,396,410 downwards.
ACTTCACAGCTGCAGGTGTCCGTGCTGCGAATCAGCAAGCCTATGCAGATAGGCTGTGCCACCAGGCAGGTTAGTAATTATTCTGCTTGTACTGTTATGTAAAATAAATGAGAGCCTGAAAAAAGTGTTTTAACACAATAAATAAAGGTATAATAATTCTCTAATAATTATTCTGCATGTACTGTTATATAAAATAAATGAGAGAACCTGTAGAAAAGTGTTTTAAGTCTTTAATAAAGGTATAATTCCTGGAGTGTGTCTGTGTTATTTTCTTTGATATGTTGTTGTACTCTTGCATTATAGAAATAGTACTGTTGTATTAAGCGCTGTTAACACACAGTTGGGTAGGCCCATATAAAGTGGATGAAGGGAGTGCTAGTAGCTTTTAAGCATATTTACAGTCCTCAACTGTTGGTTCATGCCCAGCATGTATAGGTTAATCTGGCAGATGAGTAGCTTGGTATTGTGTTCCCCAGAAATGTCATTGTGCTGGCAGAAATGTAGGGAGCTGTTAACATATAACTGATAATTTCACCTAAACATATCTAGATAAGTATAGGAAAGTAGAGCTGTCAGTGTACCATCTCAGCAGTAGTGTGTCTGAGCAACTCACAAAATATGTAGCAGTAACATCTGCATCCCGGACAGTTTGTATGTCAGAAACAGCCCATGTATATGAAGATCTAGCAAAACCCATTTCATGATTTAAGGACAATTGGGTAGTGTAATAATACATTTAGGGGACATATAACTGCAGTTAATAGGAATGTAGTGTAAACTAGAAGGATATATAAGTTGTTAATGGAGCTATCATTTTCCACCCTACTGTATGTGCATAAAAAATGCAATTCCACACCTCAATGGGTATGTGTAATCTCAAAACATTTGTTGGGACATATGTCTTATTGGTTTATAAATATCTGCATTTATTTCGATGCATGTGCCTGTTCAAATACCACAATATTGGTGGCCTGTTGCCATCAATTAAAACTGCATGCTGTTGTAATGTCCACTGTTGTTCCATATATGCATGTGTCATGCTTGCTGTTCAGCTGTTGGAACTCTGGTGTGTTGGTTTAATGGGAATACTTCTGCATGCTGTTATAACTAATTTGGAATGCTGTTGACTGTTACTAACCCATATTTTCATTAAATCCTCCTAAACATAGAATGTATGGGAAGGCCAGTCCCAGCGGACCCACCTGTCCCACCTCAGCTGGTGATGGCACCTGGCACCAGCAGGTCCGGTGCCCAGCCTAAGACCTCCTCCTCCTCCATTGGTCCTGTGCCACCTTTGGGTGGAAGCGCTGCAGGGGATGGGGCCCACCCCCCCATACAATTGTGGGTGGAGGAGGGCCACCTATCACCCTCCAAACAGTCCGGGCTGTGGTGCGTAGGGAGATCGAGCGTTCTGTCGCTGATCCTCTATGCCAGCTTGAGGCACGAGTGGCACGACTCATGGGTGAGCCTGCTCCTCCTATATAGCCACCAGCACAGCCATCCTCTGGGCTGTGAAGGTGCAGTGGTGACTACCCATGGGTGGGGATCTCAGTTCCACTGTTGCCATCTGTGGGCTCATGGGCTTGCGATTTCCAAACATCCTTCCCTGTCAATGGTGTTCACCCACCACGTGTCATATTCTGCCCCTGTATGCATCTTGTCTTGTCTGTTTACCTCCCCAACCTACCTCCCCAAAAATACCTACTTCCCCTACCCCACATTCCACTCTCACCTGCAAAAAAAGAAAAAAAGGGCAATCTGCTCCCAAAAAAATGACACCCCATACATAGCTGCCCATTTTGCACACATGTCCGCTGGACACATAAACTGATATTTAGTTGGCAGTACAACATACTTTGTTGTCCTCACCCCTCTCACAGGGGTTGATGGTTTCATATTTCCCTCCAAATTTATTGCATATGCACAGCTGTTGCTGTTAATGAAATGGACAGCTATGGACCTTCCCTACACCCGTCCTGCACATCCCCAGCTGTTTTCCCTACTGTCTTTCCCTCTTTGTGCCCCTTTTTCACCACTTTCCTATCTCCCCATTTTCTTTTCTTTCAAAGAAATGAGAGTGGGGGTTAGCGGGAATAAGCACTATTAAGCAGTAGTTAGCAGGTTTGCGTGAGTGTGCGCTTGTGTGTGCTTAGCTAAGCATTGCTAAGCATTGCACAAACCCAGGGAAACCCGCTTACAACTGCTTAAAAGTACCTTAGTCACTCTGTATGTCAGGGCCCTTGTTTTGCTCAGCAGCAAAATAAAACACCTCTCTCAGTCTCGAACCCTGGACCTTGTACACACTAGACTGCATGAAGTACCACTAAGCCACAGTAGACATACAAGTTGGTGCTGAAATAAATACATCATGCATCAGAATGAGTGATTGTAAAGGAAAAATAGGAATGCCATAACACAAATCTTGTTCTGTGGATCTTTACCAGCAGTTGTTGTGGAATTGCATTACATGACTGTGAAAAGAGAACCAGCCATTCTAGCAGGAAATAATGTTACAGCAGCACTTTACAACCCCCACACAGTATCATAGCAGGACAAACACTGGCATATCTGATTAGGGCAGAGGCCATACTTCCCAACTGTGACTAATTTTCAGGCATGTCCCTGATTTTGAAACAAATTTTAGCTGTGTCCCTCTGAATCCCTCTGAAAAGTACTGACGTTAGGCAGAAAGGTGGGGAATTACACTTAATGAATAATGACAATAAGTAAGAGTTAGACACTGCTTGTACTTCAGAAAAGGTGTACTAATCCATAAGCTCTGGTTCTCTCAAAGTCTCACCTTAATGTCTCTAATATTTTAAAGGTGTACCTCACTTTTACCTACGTTTCCCTGAGTCTGTTCAAATATGTACCTGAGTGTTTGAGAGGCCTGGCAGAGGCAGAAACACACAAGCATATCAGCTTTTCTGCTGTTACACACTGTGCAAATAGCTTTGGAAGGAGTTCCAGAAGCATACCCTTATGTAGGAGTACAACACTGAAATACCAAGGGATGTAGCCAAGTACTGGTACCAACCAACTGTGACAATGCTATTGTTGCAGTGCTGAAAAGACCGATGTGGTGCATAAACAAAGAATAGCAGGCTAATATCTGGCTACCATCTGGATAGGTCCACAGTTGGGAGCTACACAGACAGACTACTTGCCTTGATAAACTAACAGGTACACAGCAACCCTTTAAGTCCAGCAAGATAAAATTCACACAATAATACATAATGCTCTCTGTACTTCTGCACCCCTACCCAAATGTACAATATACCTGTGGGTTCAGGGTCTACCAAGGATGTAGGTAGGCATACTCAGTACTGAAATTTGTCCAGTTTTCTTGAGCAGCCTGTGCTAATGTCAACACTAAAAAAGCACAAACTGTTCAGAAGTGAGTAAATTAATATTCACAGTATAGCAGTCCACAAACAGTTCATGTGCCAAGAGAATACATCTCAATAACTACTTTTGTATGACAGTTAATTGTATAATTAGAAAAGAAAGTACATACTCCCATGTATCTTGTGTTAGCATTTGGAGGGGTGAGTACAATTCTACACTGACAAGTGTGTACTGGAAGCAGCAACATTCAGGTCTGAGTACAACATTCAAATCACTGGCTACACCCCTGGCTTCAGATATAAGAACTATACCAACCTTCTGACTTAAACAATTATGTTCACAGCAAACAAGCATAATCCCCATTTTGGAAAGCTGAAAGGGTTACGCCTACCTGAGTTAGCAATTTATAGCATTGGGTTGCTATGACAGTGATTACTGCAATTACCACACAGCAGGCTGCATGCAATTAGCAAATGGTGGCCACCAATTGGTTGCCATCACATGCACATGTGGAAATACCTATAAAAGCAGGCTATAATTGCTGCCCACAAACTCAACAATCACTCTATTGCAGAGACTGAGAGAGAGAGAGAGAGAGAGAGAGAGAGAGAGACAGTGAAAAGCAAAAGGAAAATGGAAAATAAATAATACCAACTCATACAAAGGAAAGGTATGTAACAGATATGTATTTACTGGCATGTAGTAGATGTTTTTGAAGAGTAGTCTACATAATGTGAACCATTCATATGTGGCAGCAATACGAATCTATGCACAGATGTCCTGCTTAACTACTGCCATGGACAATTCAGTGTGTAGCTGTGTGCAGTGGGACATAACTGTGAAATATGTAGCTCAGCATTAAATGTCAAACATCTGATCCATGTTATCTGTGTTCTGTACAGTAGTGTAGACAATAGCTGTTTGGGGGATTAGCGCAAACATTCATATAAACATGGTTGTGACAGAGTAACACATGCATAATAGTCACATTAAAGTTTAGCTTAGCATTGGCAACTGCTGTACCAGGCTAGTATGCTAATCTAGCATTTGTAGCTATATACCCCCTCTAATGTTACTGTGTGTTCACATGTGACACCTGTTCATGTTGCAGCAAGGCCCAACAGTTCAGCTGTGAGGTCTAGGGACTTGTGGACCTTGTGTGTGTATGGCACACATATAAGGAGAGATATATAAGGTCATATATATATATATATATATATATATATATATATATATATATATATATATATATATATATATATATCAACATCTGTATATGTGCATAGAGCAAGGGACATATTGCAACTGTTTGTGAAGGGTGGACATATACATGTTGGTGAAGGTTATTGTGCGTATCTGTATGTAGGTTTTAGTGTGTGACAAACAAGACAGCATACAGTGCTGGTATATGACATGTGGGGGTTAAACATTGTCTGTGTTTTGTTCAGTTTACAATGTTGCAGCCAGTGAGGCCTGCTAAAGCTACCTGGGCTGAGAACACTTTCAATGTATTTCTCACAAGACTGTGCGATATTATTACATCACTGTATACCTCACATCCTTTGCATAATTGATATTCCCACCATGAAAGGTGGACTGTATATGTGCCTATATGTATATGTATATGTACACCAATTGATGGGTATATGTATGTATGTATATATATATATATATATATATATATTTACATACATATATATATATATATATATATATATATATGCGTGTGTGTGTGTGTGTGTGTGTGTGTGTGTGTGTAGAGAGAGAGAGAGAGTCATATATAGTCATACACACCCACATCTACTTGTTGCAATAGAGTCTATGTAAAGTTGACTGAGTGTGATGGTCAATGTGTTGGTGAATGTGTCAAAGATGTGTATTTGTGGGATAGCTTAGTGGGAAACTGTTTCTGTCATGGTATTATGTGTCCTTGCTTTGATCCCAGAAAAAGCTGTGTATGCTGTTGTTAGGCAGATAAAGCACTATGGCATACAGTCTGATGTAGTCCCTTGGTGTTAACTGGGGTGTGTCATTGGAGACTAAAGCACTACATGTATGCTTATTGTTACTGATGTTGAATCCAAATCCTGTATGAACTGTAGTACTACTTGAAGCTGTAGGCCTAAACAGCAAAGTATGGTGTATGTCCACATTGCTTGGAACCACTGTTTTGTGTGGTCCCTGTAGTCCTCACAGATTACATTCCTCAGGCTTAAGGTTTTGTAAGTACTGACACACAGTACTGTATGGTACACACGTAAAGCTTATCTGAGTTGACATACATTTGCGTCTTGTAATTATGTCTGCTGTGTGTGTGGGTATGCCTGTAACATGTCCTCTGTCATATGTGTGTTGCAAGATATAACTGCGTATCTAGCAACATTTATAGTTTACTACAGCAGTATGCCACCTATATCCACAATTGTGCACATATTTTGGCCACAGATTTGCCATCAACAAGTTGTGTGTTATAATGGTAATACTGTAACTGGACTTTACAAACATTGCAATGGATGACATGTTTCTTTATGCATTCGCTTGATCTATACCTTCTGTGGCTAGGTGGTGCATTGTGTCGCATACAGTGTGCCATGTACTCTTGTATAGTCTTATATATTGATTTTATTTTGTTGCTGTGCAGAACATGGTTTATTATATAGAGCGTACCAGGCACTTTCAAGCAGTTGTGGGGTGAGCACTGATAAGTGGTATTGAAAGTGTTTAATCTCAGTCAGCTAATAGTTTGATATATATGGCAGTTCAGTGATATCTGTACTGTATAATGTTAAGTGTGCCATATGACTTGCTCAGACACATTTTTTCTTTGTCTTCCAGGGATCATGGCCCACCATCGTAATCCCAGCTACAGTAATGCTGAGGATGACATTATTACCAGCTGTCTGATTCAGCACTGCAGCTTACTATTCTCGAGAACAAGCCAAGACCAGCATGAGCGTACTACACTGTGGCAAGATGTTGTCCGGATGGTAAATGACATAGGCATGCATAACTGGACATATGAGCAGGTACGCTATCACTGCAGTGATTTACTTAGACATGTCCGGCAGCGTGCTTCTGATGTCCGTAGACAACAGCTTGCAACAGGTGGTGGGGTTAACATCCACCCCCTCACCAGAGTGGAGGAGCTGCTCCTGAGCCTGGTGGCACATGCCCAACAACAGCAGCAGACATTTACCTTGATGGAGGTTGGGGTCACCCAGCAAGAACACATGGAGCGTGCAGGTAACATGGCATATCTGCAGACCACTGTTACCTCTATTGTTAGATCATGCATATGTGAGATGTGTACTGTGTAGTTAGAAGATGTGGAGCCTATTGTTGTGCAATACTGATCATTTGGAACATAATCTGTAGACCTGTGAATGTAAACTGTTGTACTACTGTAAGACTGCAAACCCACAGTAGCAATGCCACAGTTGTCGACATTGACAAACTGTCTCATATCCATGTAGGTCACTCTGGTGTGACAGCAAGGCGGCGGACACATGCTGGTGAGTATGTTCTACATTTATTATTGCAAATAAAAAGTGCATGTCGTAGTTAAGGTATAGGCCATGTACACATGTAACACACCTACGCATAATGCATGCTGTTCATGTTTGCTGTGAGACTATGCACATCTCAGTAATGTGATTAGCTGCCTCAAACACATGCAATGCACAGACCATCTCAAACAAATGTGGCTACATTGTAGTGACCATTGGATAGGCAGAGTCGATACGCATGCACACAACATACACAACTATGTCATACACAGAACATCTTAACATGCTACACATGAAGTATTCACAAACACTCCAGTATCCCAAATGTCATCCACACAGTGCACATAATATACCTGAGGGGTAGAGGCCTATCATGGGGCAGTGAAACACACTGCAACACACAACACATTCATGTTAGGCAATGCTCCTTATTGGCCTCCTTACAAACCCATGTAACAACTGGCTGTGAAATGGTGAATGTAGCGATGGTAGTGCAGTTCTGGTACAGCATGACAGGTGCTGGTTTGGGACAAATTTGTAGCCTTGAGTGACCACATGATGCTTCATGATGATGGCTTATGGTACTACACCCCATCCAGTTATTGTAACCACAGTACTACACATAGCTTTCATTGCTATACACCTAAATGTTGTGTGTGTGTGCAAACATATGCACCTATAAACAATATGCATACCAATCACCATTTGCACAACCAACACATATATGTCTTGTAATGCTATTGAGTGGCTAGGTCATATGACACACATTGGGTATGTGTGATGTTTAAATATGCATTTGTGTTTTAGCATGCCATATCATGGATGACACTGGCATGTCCATGATATGATCTACACTCACCATAACTACTGTACATTGGCTATGTGGACCAATGGTATTCCATCAGTTATACATGCACCACTGATCTTGTGTGTATACACATCATGCATGAGCTAAAACTGTGTCCACAATTATTTGCTAAAGACACAGAGGCTCTAATCAGAAATGGATATCTATGTGACACACAGATACACATCCAGCCATGGTATGTATACCTGTGAGTGATGGTACACAGTACATTAAAGAGTTTTTAATACTTGCACAGCAATGTTGTGTCCATGTATACATTGCGTTCCAGGGGGAGGCCAATCACCGAACAACAAAACACATGCATCAAAGCCATCTATACTGTTAGTAACAAGGACTGTCTACACTCACACTGCATGCTGCTGAGCAATACATGTCCTGCATGCTGACATGTGTGATATGACTGGCTTGTGATACTGTACCCCACTATCAACTGCTATTGAGTATGTTCTGAGATTGCTGGTGGTGTGTGTGTGTGTATTTGTGTGCATGTGTGCATGTGTTCATGTGTTCTGACATCATGTACAGGTCTTAAAGTGTGTTTCCTGTTTTACTCTCACAGGTGCTGAGGTTGGGCTGGTTCAGTGCAGCAGGGAACCTGATGTCACTGACACAAATAGTGATAATGTGGATAGGTGTGTTGAGGCACAGGCATGTTTGTCAGGGTCTGTTGTTGGGCCACCAATTGACAGTACACACGTCTCCACCCCATCCATGCACACAGTCATACTGCCTGTGCATCCATCATCACCAATGACCTTAGTAGAGGGACAGTGTACAGTCAGCAATGGCCAGGACAGTGTGGTATCTATGGCACATGCATCAGGACACAGCAGCCATAGCCAGATGTCTGGAACGATACCACATAGGCAGATGTCCAGGGCTTCTCGCCAGAGCACTGCTGGTCATCATGCCCCTGGCAGATGTGCCACAACTCTTACAACCACACGCATGTTCCTGGCTGTCATGGAGGCACAGGCATGTATGGAGCGGTACACCAGACAGGGACTAAGGGCACAGAGGGCTCATAACACCTCTTTAAATGACAGTATCCATGACCCAGCAGGTGTCATCTGTAACTACACTGAGATCATTGATAGACGTAGGGGTGAGACATTAGATGTCCTCCACAATGTCATGTCCATGTGTCAGGACAGTTGAGACGTGGATGTATGCCAGTAACATCATCAGCTGTCAGTCGTCGTGGATGTCCATCAAGTCATAGCTGCTCCCGTAGTGCCAGTACCAGCCCCAGCAATGTTGGGGGTGGGCTGTCCATAGACCATCCTAGAAGACCACGTGCATGTGGGTCTGGCCAGTCCCAGCAGGGACTTGGATTCAGTGTACATATGTCAACCTCTGAGGATAGTACCCAGTCTGGATTAGTACCTGATACTCTCTGTAGCACCCCTTCCAGGCACAGGTCCTGTATCCATGGCCAAAGACGGTGATCTGTAAAGCCTGCCAGGTACAGTCTGTAGCTGTCCCACAAATCCCTGTATATGGCAGCCACATGGTGGAACTGTGTGCATGCAGACACACACACATAAACCAGACACCTAGGGCAAACACATACCCGCACATATTACATCCACATTGGCCCATAACAGTACTGTTGGCCCTCATACACACACATGTTGATTGTATGGCTCAGTGTAGGCCTCTGGCAAACCAACAACACACCCTGTGCATATGATGAATCCTGTGCCACCTCCTGTCATCTGTAACATTGATGCAGGAACAGGCTAACATGGTGCTGATGCACAGGGTGACTTTATAACAGAATAGCAATGTTGGCATGTTGTCAGCAGTAAAGTGTAATGATATCCTTGAAGGTGTAGCTGAGCAGGCATGATGCATTAAAGCTATAATTATCAATGTAGTATTGTTTACACCAGTGTTTATTCCAATTGTGTATTGTCTGCCCATGTGCCACTTGGCTGATGTGTGTAGTTTTGTCAGCATGTGTTAGAGAGTGGACAGTAAGTGTGGGATGTGTGCAGCACAGATTTGCAGGTGTATATTTGTGAACATGGTTGAGGTGCACTGTCTGCATGTACGTGCATACTGGACACATGGGCAGGGTGACATGCCCTGTATTAAACAGTGTTAACACTCCATAGTTTCTGTTGGTGGCCAGTATGCATTGTACTACACACATTTTGGAACTTGAGTACACGTGTGTATGACACGGTTTGACACTGTGCTGTGGGTGATACTGTTACTATCTGTCATTGGTTTGCATTCTGGTAGTATACATAACCTCAACAGCCTGACCATAAACAATTGCTAGATGATGTCTTGACAACTGACACAGATGTAGGACACACAGTAACATTTGCAGCCTTCAAGTACTATTCTATGCCAGTAACCAGTGGTATTCACCTGCACTCAGTCCTGGGACCACTCCTGTTTGGCATAGCTTTCTTAGGTACAAGCAAACACAGTAGGGATATGTCTGGCCACATTTGGCAATGCATACTGTGGGCTATAATGCATTCTCCAGATGACACACACATCCTCCAAAAGGGTATCATGCAGACAGATACCTGGTGTCAAATCCATGCTGTAAAGCTATAAGCCAAATAAAGCATAGTCATCCACTTTTACAAAACATAGTATCCCCAGAGTACCACATAGGTAGTAGCCCCCAAAATGTTGAACAGGTACCGATGTATACATAGAGCCATGTGTTACATCATCTCTCCTTTGATAATCACATTTCCAAAGGGTTTTGGAAATCCCTCTGTGGATCACATAAGCAATAAGGGGTCTGCATGCATATCCACAAAGGTTGTTGCACACCTATAATAAATAGCCATCTTTGACAGACTTTGCTGCTTTTCAACAGGTTTCAAATATACCTCAGGCATAAACCCTCACTCACACTATTCAATAGAAACTGTAATGAGTGTATGTGAAACGGATTATGTAGGCCAGGGATCACTGCAGTGGCTAGGCTTATCACAAGCGTACAGATGTAACCTAAGGTCTGGAAAGCGGCAGCACACTCTGGTAAAGATAACAGATGTGTTCATGGAGAAAGCAGGGTTCCCACCTATGAAATAATTGAGGTCACATGTATGTATATGTATTTGCCACACAGCTACCTGACATGTGTAATGCACATACTGTTGTCATTGTGATATGTCATACAGTACTAAAAGCAAAACCCACATCACATTGACCAACACATGGATCACACACAGAGTCACCAGGTGCAGGATTCAAACCACTACCTAACTACTTTATGATACTAGAGCAGTACGCATTAACACAATACGCTATATACATTACTGGGAGTTCTCCTTTCCACAGGTATATTTGTAGGATGGTGACATCACCAGACTTGACAAAGATGAGTATACCACTTTTAAGGTGTTTCAGTAGGCTTCAAAAAGGTTGCTCCACTGCAAGGAGACACACACACACACACACACACACACACACACACACACACACACACACACACACACACACACACACACACACACACACTCTCTCATACAGTTGGCAAGTGCAGGATTCAAACCCTTACCTAACTACTTTATGATACTAGAGCAGTACACATTAACATGACGTGCTATACACATTACTGGGAGTTCTCCTTTCCACAGGTATATTTGTAGGATGGTGACATCATCAGACTTGACAAAGATGAGTATACCACTTTTAAGGTGTTTCAGTAGTCTTCAAAATGGTTGCTTCTCTCCAAGGAGACACACACATACTCTCATACAGTTGGCAAGTGCAGGATTCAAACCCCTACCTAACTACTTTATGATAATAGAGCAGTACGCATTAACACGACGCGCTATACACATTACTTGGAGTTCTCCTTTTCACAGGTATATTTGTAGGATGGTGACATCATCAGACTTGACAAAGATGAGTATACCACTTTTAAGGTTTTTCAGTAGTCTTCAAAAAGGTTGCTCCTCTCCAAGGAGACACACACACACACACACACACACACACACACACACACACACACACACACACACACACACACACACACACACTCTCTCTCATACAGTTGTCAAGTGCAGGATTCAAACCCCTACCTAACTACTTTATGATACTAGAGCAGTACGCATTTACACGACACGCTATACACATTACTGGGAGTTCTCCTTTCCACAGGTATATTTGTAGGATGGTGACATCATCAGACTAGACAAAGTGGGTTACATTAGGTGGGCTACATAGAAGGCATTTCTAAACACTTTGGCAATGTGATCATCAAAGGAGAGTTTACTTTCTACCTGGGTCCCCAGGGCCATAATTACATTCTCCATACATACTGGATTACCACCTATGTGGTAATTTGTGTGCACTTTGTTTTATCCAAAGGAGATGACTATGCATTTTTTGGCATTCTGCTTGAGGGCACTGTTTTGACACCAGGTATCTGTCTCTATAAGCCCCTTCTGGAAGATGTCTGTGTCAGCAGTAGAGTCGATTATGGACCACAGTTAGCAGTCATCTGCAAACTTGTTCAGCCATACTCCTCCCATGCTTGCCTGTACCTCTGAGCAGTATCTACTGAACAGGTGGGGTCCCAGGACCAAGACCTGTAGGATGCCATTTGTGACTGGTTTAGAGTCGGACATGGCACCTGCAACTCTGAACATGTGTGTTTGATCTGTGAGCCAGTTGGCCACCCATCCTGTGACATAGGTGTTAATGTTCAAGCTGGTAAGCTTGTCCATGATGCCAGAGTGAGGAATGGTGTCAAAGGCCTTAGTGAGGTCCAGGTGGGCTGTGTGGACTACTTTCACCTCCATCTGTGTCTTTGGTAACTGTTTCAAAGAAGTCAACTAGGTTTAGGAGGCAGGATCAGCCTTTAACAAAGCCAAGTTGGGTAGAGTCCAGTGTCTGGATGTTCCCAATGTCTCTGTTTATGGGTTCCATGATAATTTGCTCCACAGCTTTGCAGACCAGGCTGAGTAGGCCTATAGGGTAATAGCTTCCAGGTTCTGTTGTGGCACCACATTTGTAGAGCTGGATGACAGTTGCTGTATACCATTCTTTGGGTACATAGCCTGTGGTAAGGTTGAGTCTGGACAGTGAATGTAGGTGAGGATGTAGTTCCTTTTGGGGCTGGTGTACAGCCTGGGGCACCATCCAGTCCCATTGATGCTGTGTTCCTAGCTTTGGAGAGGGCTGTTTTTACCTGCATGTCCATGAAGTCTGGGGCTCTGCATTCTTCTGGGATGGACACAGGCCCTTTTGGGGGTGATGGGGGGGTTTACACTGAACTTGTCTGCCATGATGTGGGCAATGTCAGTTGGTTCAGTGTATTTTTTGCCATTTTGCAGTAGCTGACAGCATATTTGAGAGTTGCCACCTAAATGTTTGGTATAGCTAACAAAGGCTTTGTAGTTGTTATTCTTACATTCCTTGGCAATTTGTTTTTAGAAACTGGCCTTGGATTATTTTATGAGCGATCATTGTTTCTTCCTAATAATGATCAATGATGCCTTTCCTTTTGTGAAGTTTGCTCTATCATGGGTTCGTTTCCTCCTTCTGTTGTATAGCTTATTTATGGGCAATGACCACCAGATTGGTTTCTTATATTTGGAGGAGTGCATCATGGTTTTATTTGCGATGTCTCGATCCATGCATCCCTGTATATGCTCATAGAATGCACTTGTAAATGATTTTGCAGATTGTATAGCCTTGTCCTATAGCAAGGGGGGTTTTGGAACTTTCCACTTTGGTCTTGAGAAGTGTGCAGTTTTCTTTTGAAAATTTCTTCACAGTGGTTTCCTTGACTGGGGGGTGGGGGGGGTGGGATGTGGATGTCCAGTGTGATTACTTTATGATATGATATTACCAGCGAGGGGTTTATCTCTGTTGTGGAACACTGGTACCCCTTGTTGGTGATGATCAGGTTCAGTATGTTGTCACCTCTAGTGGGCGTGGTGACCAGCTGTTCCAGGGCATTTGAGTTTTTAAACTCTAGGAAGCATTGGGCAAAGGACATTGTGCAAGAGTAATTCTCCCAGTCAATGTTTGGGTAGTTGTAATATCTCATATAATGGTGTTTGGTAGGACCTTTATATTTTCCACTGCTCTCAGGAATACTGAGTGAGGTTCCTGAGACAAGGTAGGTGATCTGTAGCAGGCTACAATCTGATAAGCAGCTTTGCCCAATATTAGTTGCACTTGCATGGTCTCCAAGGCCTCATGCTGTGCCATTAACCTGAAGGTGTGGGTATCCATAAGGTAAATGGATACACCCCTTCTTTTGTATTTCACTCTGGGTTTTGGGGCCGAAGATCAGAGGGATTGTGAGTGTTTTATGTGGAGCATGTCCAACAGCTCTGTGTTTGACATAGCTTTGTATGTTAGGCAGAGATCACCTCTGAGTAGGCGATATGCGAGAGAGTACAGCTGGAGCATTTTGAGACGGTCTGTGTATGGCATGTATTTCAGGCTGACAATGCTCTTTGTGAGGTATTTCTGCAGGCTTTCCAGTTGTTGTAGATGTCTTGTGAGGTACATAGCAAACGGGGCGTTGTACTTTATTATGGATCTAGTGAGTGATGAGTAGAGGAGAACAATGTCTTCTTCTATTCTGCATGAGACACCTTTTGTGATGAGGTGTGCCACGTAGAAGGATTTCCTGACTACTGTGGGGATGTGATTATCAAAGGTGTGTTCCCTGTCCACCTGTGACCCAAGGTCTCTTATCACACTTTCAGTGTTAAGTATACTACCGCCTATGTTGCAGTTCACGGCTACAGAGTTTTTACCAAAGGGGATGACAATGCACTTTTTGGCACTGAGCATGAGGCCATGGCTTTGACACCAGGCATCTGTCTCAGTGAGACCCTTTTGTAGGATGTCCACATCTTTAGTAGTTTCAATTATGGCTCTTAGTTTGCAGTCATCTGGAAACTTCATTAGCCACAGACCTTCCATCTTAAAGTTTACTTCAGGGAAGTAGATACCAAACAGGACAGGACCCAGGACTGAACCCTGTGGTACTGCACTTGTCACTGGTCCAAAGTCGTACTTGGAGTCTGCTACTTTCACAGTGTGTGTTCTGTCAGTGAGCCAGTTGGCAACCCATCTTGTGACATAGCAATTTATACCTAGTTTAGTGGGTTTATCTATAATTCCAGAGTGGGGGATGGTGTTGAAAGCCGTGGCAAGATCTACATAGGCTGTGTGAACCACCTTACCCTTGTCTACGGTTCTGAACTGCTTCGATGATGTCTATCAGGTTTAGGAGACATGATCTGCCTTTTACAAACCCAACATGGTTGTGGTCCAGAGTTTGGAGATTACCAATGTCATTTTTTATAAGTTATATGATGATACATTCCATGGCCTTGCAGTGCAGGCTCATCAGGCTAACGGTGCGCTAGTTCCTGGGGTCCGTGGTGGCTCCCCCCTTGTGTAGTGGGATAACCGTCGCTGTGCACCATTCAGCAGATACAAAGCCTGAGGTGAGGCTATGACTGAACATGGTACGTAGGTGTGGTGCCTGTTCGTTCTCTAGCTTGTGTAGAACACAGCCTGGGATGTTATCTGGTCCCATGGATGCTGTGTTCCTGGCTTTGGAAAGTGTTTTTTACCTGTGCAGCCGTGATGACAGAAACTTTGCAGTCTTCCATTATAGAGATGTGCTCTTTCATGGGTGACAGGGGGGTAAAGTTAGCACTGATCCTATCTGCCAGGATTTTGGCAATAGCAGTTGGTCTGTATATTAAGTGCCATTGTGCTGTAACTCAGAGCAGATCTGAGTGTTGCCATTGAGATTCTTGACATAGCTATATAATGCTTTGTGGTTGTCTTTAGAATCAGTGTCGATTTTGTTTTCATAGCTAGCTTTTGAGGATTTTATCAGGGATCACAGCTTCTTACTGATGTTGACCATGGAGCTCCTCCCCTCATGGGATTTTACCATCTTTTGCAACAGTTTCTTCCTTCTGTTGTGCAGTTTGTTTATGGCAGGGGAACACCAGATTGGCTTCCTTTTCTTGGAGGCTAGCGTCTTGGTTCTGTTTGGGATAGCATGTTGCATGCAGTCATGTAAGTGCTTATAAAGTGAAATTGTGAAGGATTCAGTAGTCGTAATTGTATTGTCCATCTGCATGGGTGTCCTGCAGTTCAGCACTTCTGTCTTAAGATGCATGAAGTTGGCTTTGGAGACATTTTTTAACATGGTTTCCTTAATGGGGGTGTGGGTCCAGAATGTGGATATGTAGGGTAATTAGCTTATTGTCAGATGGGACCAATGAGGCGCTGACTTCAGGTGTGGAATACTGGTCACGCAGGACAAACCAAACCCCGTAACCAACACAAATAACCACAAAATGAGCTAAATGCTACTCATTGCCAGAAGTCTCAGCCTCCAGATGCACACACTAGAGGCACTTCTCATTATGGAGAATATTGACATCTGTGCAGTAACAAAAACCCAGTTCAAGGCTCCAGACAGCACACCAGCACTACCAGGATACTACTCATTCCATACCTTCTAGCATCAAAACCTGAATCATAGCACATAGGGTAAGGATGTAGCCATATTCATCAAGGATACCTACACCTCTCTCTACATGCTCTCTACAGGATATGTACCCATAGAATGTTGCACTTCACACTCCACAGGGGTGCGGCCACAAAAACCCCTTGGCATTCATGCTCTATGAACCTGACGAGTGTGTTCTGCAAGGCAATGGAGCCAATCATAATGGAAGTCAACAATACAGAGATTGGGAACCTTCACCCAGTTGAGCACACCCAGTTTGGCTTCGTCAAATGCAGACCAAGCCTCCTGAACTGCGAGGATTTCTTTGACAATTACCCAGGCTACAGATGATTGAAATGAGCTCAACACAGCCTACCTATACCTTGCTAAGGCCTCTGACACCATTCCTCAGTCAGGTATCATAGATGAACTCTCCAACCTGGCCATGAATCCATACATCACAAGATGGATTGCAAACTGACTCACAGATCCCACACATTAAGAGTTGCTGGCTACATGTCAGACTCTACACCGGTAACGACTGGTGTCCCCCAGGGTTCAGTCCTGGGGTCCCTCCTGTTTGGTATAGACTTCTCAAATGTACATGCCAATACAGGAGGGTTGTGGTTGACTAAGTTTGCTGGGAACTGTAAAGTGTTTGCCATAATAGATTCCCTGGAAGACAGACATATTCTCCAGAAGGGACTCTATGAGACAGATGTGTGGTGTCAGAATCATGACCTAAAACTCACTGTGGAGGAATGCATAGTGATCCTCTTTGTTGAAAACAAATACCCACAAACTACCACATAGGTGTTACCCCCTTAAAAATCACAAGGTGATAAGGGATCTGGGGACACAAGTAGATGGTCATCTTTCCTTTGACAACCATGTTGTCAAAGTGATTAGGTGGGCCACATAGGATCTCCCAATCAACAAAGAGTTTGCATCAGGATCCAAAGAGGGAGTAGTCTTACATCATCAGACCCATCACTGTGTACAGTGCACCATTTTGGATGTACTCGACTTAGAATATCCAGCAGCTGTAGAGACCACATAGGTACCTCACCAAAAGGATTACTGGCCTCAAACAGTTGTGTTATGCAACACAACTGGTAAAACTACATCTGTTCTTCGTTGCGTACCGCCTACTCAGAGGCACACTCTGCCTAACATATAGAGCCATGTCCAACACATAACGTTGAACATGCTCCATCTGCAGATAACAACATTGAGTTGCCCTACAGATTCCACGGATATGAACCTCATCAGAACAATGAATACAACATGCTGGTGGGATAGAGTACCATCCCAGACACTTGCCTTACTGTGGAACAGAGTCCCAATGTACATCAGACAGAACCCCTCGCTGACACTCTTCAATTGGAACCTTGATGAGTGGATGGGAAACAGACAATTCATGCCAGGCATCACATCAGCAGCCCCACTAGAAAGGGGCTTAGGGTACTAACTCTTAGAACTAGGCCTTGGGAGATACCCAATGGTGTGGTGAAAGCATCACAACTTGCGTAGGCTGATATATGCCTTTGTGGAGATAGTCTACTACATACCTATGAACCTATGTGACAGGTACATATCTACAGATAGTAGATGTGTACTTCATTGTACAGCCATGTTGTACAGCAGGCACATGGATCACATACACTGTAATGCTTACAGATACTGGTGGCCGTTATGTACAGTGGGAGAAATGTGCACCTCTTGTCTTTCATACCATTGGGATGTGTGCTGGGTGCGACAGTCATGGATGGCTCCCTGTCACTGTGTTCCCCCTACATATATATATATATATATATATATATATATATATATATATATATATATATATATATAGGTACATAGGTAGGTAATAGGCTATCTGCCTGAAGGCATATATTAGTATGCCCAGAGTGTGCAGCTATCACCACCCATGGAGTTAGTTCCCTAGGCCTCTGTGTAGTAGAGCTGATGAAGTGATCCATGGTGTAACAGTTCAGTTTCACATACACTCATCAAGGCTCCTCTAGAAGAGTGTCAGTGAGGGTCTCGACTTAATGTCAGTTGGGAGCCTGTTCCAAAGCAAGGGACGTCTGTGAGTTAGTAATGTATCCCTCCAACATGTTCTATTTAATGTTGTGATGATGATATCCCTAGAGCATGTGGTACAGTGAGCTTGGGTTTACTTTAGATAGCGCATGTACCTCAGTTCTGCATTGGACATGGACCTGTCTGTTGGGCAGAGATCTCCTGAGTAGACAGTATGTAACAGAGTACATACAGAGTTAAATTCAGTCATGTTGCATGGGGCAACTGTTTGAGGCCAGTAATCCTCTTGAGGGACTTCAGTGGTCTTTCCAGCTGCTGAAGGTGCCTAGTCAGATTCATCGCAAATGTGTTGTGGTACTCTCTGATGGGTCTGATTACTGACGAGTAGAGGGAACCTCCTTTGACCTACATACAAAGACCTTGGCAGTTTGTGGGAACACATAGCATGATTTTCTAACCACTTTGTGAATCTGTTTCTGGAAGTAGAGATAACTATCCACATGTGTCGATAGATCCCTTATTATCACCTCCATATTTAGGGTGTTGGCACCTATGTGGTATTTGTATGACTGTAGCTCGAGGCCATAATTTTGACACCACATATGTCTGACTGAGACCCTTCTTAAGGATGTCTCTGTTGTCCCAAACATCGATTATGACTTTTTTGCAGTCATCCACAAACTTTGCTAAATATAGCCCTTGTGTGTTTGACTGTATTTCTGAAAAGTATACACCAGACAGGAGGGGTCTCAGGACTGAGCCATGGGGGACAGCAGTTGTTACCAGCTTAAACAGGAGACCACAATTCTTACCTTGTAGGATCTATCTGTGCCCCAGATGGCAATCCATCAGATGACATACATATTTATGCACTGGTTGTTGATTCTATGGATATGACATGTGTCTGGGATGTTGGAAAAGGGCTTTTCAAGGTCTATGTGGGACATGTGTAGCTCATTTCATTGATGTATGTTCTCGGTGACTGCCTTGAAAACCGTCTAGCAGGTTTGGGAACAATGATCTGCCCCTGACCAAACCACAATTAGTAGGGTTGTGTGTTTGTAGGCTCACAATAGCTCTGTTTATGAGTTCCATCATGATAGACTCCATGGCCTTGCAGATCAGGCTTAATAGGCTTATAAGACAATAGTCCCCATGGTCTGTTGTGCACCAACACTTGTGGAGTGTGCCAAATGTTGCTGTAATGCATTCAACAGTTTCATATCCTGTACAGAGGGTGAGTCTCAACAGATTGTTCAGGTGCAGGGTCTGTTTGTTTTGGAGTTCACATATGACACAGCTAGGGAAACCATGTCATCCCATAGATGCCATGTTTTTAGGTTTGGAAAGTGCTGTTTAACCATTGTATATGTGATTTCTGTGTTTTCACAATCTCCAGGTATAATAATGGGCCCTTTTGTCAGTGAGAGGGGGGGTAAATATGTATGAACCTGTCTGACAAGATGTTAGCAATGTCAGTCATGTGCATGTATTCATTTACAGTTTGCACTGACTCAGAACATATATAAGTTTACATTGATATTTATGACATAGCGAAAGAAAGCTTCATGGTTCTCTATGGACTCTTTGACAATATTTTTGACAGAACATGGATTGGATAATGTTAGGAGTGCTCATTGTTTATTGATGATACTGATTGGAGATTTATTGATCTTCTTTGAATTTTCACTTTCTTTGAACAACTTAAGTACTTGTAGTGCATAGTTTGATTATGACAGGAGTCCAATATATTATATGGGTCTGTTTTCATATAACTGTGTCTGCCAGGCAGGATTGGTGAATAGTGATAAGTTTCTGGGGTAAGAACTGCAACTGCCAGATATGTGTGGCCCACTGCTGTACTCAGACATGGCCTAAGTGTGTGAGCATGCCCAGTATGACCTTTCAGTATGTTGTTGACTGACATTTGCTAAATTTGTTAGTGTGTGTGAGCATGCCTAGTATGACCTTTCAGTATGTTGCTGACTGAAATTTGCGAAATTAAGTGTGTGAGCATGGCCAGTATGGACATATATAAGTGTGTGAAAAATCAAGTTGGTTTTTACTTCAGGGCTCACCTTTGTGTTGTACATCGACAGGAAGCATGGTGTGCCTGCAGGGCTTCCATGAGTCACTTTGCATAGACTTATCAACATTTCTACATACAGGGGGGACAGCTATTATTTGTACATTTCTACCCGGGGAGCACACCTGATTGTTACTGTGGGTGTACATAGGATGAGAGGTTCACCTGACACTTATACAAATTTGCTAGGCCTGCACTGCTATGTCAGGTACTCCATGTCATTCTGTACTATTGCCTATCGTACTGGCTTGAGGCATACTACTGTACTATAGATCTTTGCTTCCAATTTCATGTATATTAGTTTGTGACTTCATAGCCTACCCAACCCACATCACACTGCCTGGCCTGCTGTTATCTGTCTGCATAGGCCTGGGGGGAAGTTCAGAGGGCATGATACAGCATTTGTTTGTGTTTGCGTTAGTCTACAATTGTCCTGCTGTGTCTGTGCCAGTGAAATGCTGTCATGGCTTAGTTGTTCAGTACTGTGACTATAGTGCACAGTATCCTGAGTTCGAGCCCTGTCACTGCTTTTTATTTTCCTGCTGGGCAGACATGACTGGTTAAGGAACAGTAAAGCAGGTGTGAGCGTGTTTACCCGACTTTGCCTGACTTTGCCCAATGTTGCGCTAGTTTGCACGGAGCACAGCTCCGTGCAATTGTGCTTAAATATGCTAAACAGTGGTAAAATGTGCTTAGCACTGCTTTATAATGCTTAAAATAGGGCAATCCTGCCTCAGGTGGTGCTTTAGGGCTGCCTATGTCGGATGCACATAGTACACTCCCTATACATGTTTGAAAACAGGTAGTGTCAAGTTAGGCATCCCTTTTAATGTATGTGCGAGTCAGAGAGAGGTGTCATTTCCAGGGTTACTACTGAGTCAGTGTATGTGCTATGCGTTGCCTCTTTGCCAAGGCATATAGGGCATGCCTCCTTCTGCCTACTGGGGTAGGCTCAGGTTGTTCCTCCTGCGAGTCATGCTGTGCCTGTGCAGGCCTTGGCAATGGTGGGGGGGGGCTGTTTGGCCCTGCCCCATGCTGTTCCTGCTGCAGCTGTTTTCACAGGATCATATTGTGTAGCATGGCACATACCATGACAATTTGGGTACATGTAGTTGGTGAGTACTGCAAGGCTCTACCAGATGTGTCCAGCCACCGGAACCATGACTTGAGCATCCCAAACACACTCTCTATTATGTTTCTTGTTTGTGCGTGTGCCTCATTATGGAGTTCTTGTTCAGGTGTGTGTGCATTTCTGATGTGTGTCATCAGTCACGGCTCCAGTGCGTATCCAGCATCCCCCACTAGGTGACCGTCAGGGATGTCCCCATTGGCAAATCTCTGGCACAGCTGCATCAGGTGCCAGATGTGGGAATCGTGATAGTTTCCAGGGCAGCCAGCACACACATTCATTATTATGCCCTGGGCATCGCACACAACCTGGCAGTTGATGGAGGGGAAGCCTTTGCAGTTGACATAGACCCTACCCCACTAACCGGGTGGTGCTTTGATGTGTATGTGTGTGCAGTCTATTGCACCCACTACCTCAAGGTATTCTGCTATTTGGTGGAAAAGACGCATATTGCTGGCCAATGCCCCACAGGAATTGGGGAAATATACATGCTCACTGACATGTGCTGACATGGCATCCAGGAACTGGTGCAGTACCCTGGATGCTGATGCCTGTGAAACACCCATCATATCACCAGTTGGTCTCTGGAAGGTACCTGTAGCTAGTATTCATAGGCCAACACATACCTTGGTATCCACTGGAATGGGTTCCCCTCTGTTGGTTCTGTGTGTGAGGCGTAGCCAGCACAGCTCAACAATTTGCTGCAGGAGTTCTCTGTCCACTCTCTAGCACTCCACTGTCTCCAGCTCATGTAGCCCATAGTAGGTTACCCTGGGTCTGTACACTCTTCTCCGTCTCCTCACTGTGGGTGGCTCAGCAGCATTCGCAATATCACCACCCTCAGCATCTTGCATATGTTGGCTTATGATAGCAATAGCAGCCCCTAACATTTTGTCTGACTTAAGTTTTTTAAGTTTCCACTCTTTGTATACAGCAGTGTTGCAGAGTTCTTGAGAAAAAACATGGGGGAATAGTGTTTGCAGAGTTTAAAGTGCTGGGCTGTGTTGATCTAGTCTACTGCCTGTGTAATTGGCTGATTCTGATATATTTCACCTGGCAGCTCTGCTAATTCTCCTTGGTTAACTTCCTACTACTTCTTTTCCTTCATGTTCCCTTTCTGTTTCCACAAGGGGCAGCGCTGCGCAAAGCGCAAACATGCGCACACTTGCACACACAGGCTTACACAGACTTAGACGGGTGCACAAGCACGCACACAGGCTTACAGGCATGCACACGGTGTAAGCACGTTTGCAAGAAATTTCAGATATATCCTAGGCATACACCTCTGGTTTCTGGGTTTCAGCTAGGACAACTGCAGACATGCCTCTTGCAATCCTGAGCAACTCATGGCAAACACAAGCCACTCTGCTCCAATAAGCTTACAGTCTTTCAGACATACCCCCTCATGATGTCACCTATCTTCTACTCTACTACTCCCCTACTCCTACACTTACACTCTAGGGACATGGCTCACATACCAGGGAAAATTGGGATTCACTATCCTTATCCTCATTTGCATAGGATTGCCTACTAATGCTTGGTTACATCTCTCAAACTGAGCTTCCCCCCTTAGCAACCACTACTCAGTAGCCATGTTGTCTTCAGCCTGCCATTCACCTGCATGGCAGAATAATCTTTTTATTAAACATGCCTATTTTTGGCTATTTTTTAATTATTTTGTGTTTTTTAAAGCGCCGCATGTTTGCCCAGTGCTGCGCTATGCTTAAACATCGGAGATCGGGGAAAAAAATAATTTTTATTAATTTTCAACCTATAAAAATGCCAATGGCCTTATATTTGGCCATTGGCATGCTTCCTCAACTGGATGCATCCTTTATTTGGAGCTGTCATAGCTCCGTTTAGCTATTTGCAGAATGGTACTCCGTTACCAATGGAGTACATTTCTGCAAATAACACTACTCATCCACGGACAGGTTAGTGCTTCCTGGATCGCAAATTTACCTCAATTTGCATAGCTTTCAGCAGCAAATGAGGTAATTTACATAACATAACACTGTCAATGCAAGAGTAGCTTTAGAAGCTGTTATGCACGCCCCTGCCGGCTGTTGCTGGATCACACAGCAGACATATTGGCTGTCTGTCATCTTACACTACTCTTAGACTCTGTGCAAGCCTTTGTAAATATGGCCCATACTCAAAACACTTTATACTGATATGTATTTTTGATCACATTATATAGAAAACACATTAAGAAACAAAACCTTTAGTCTTCTTTTGATACAAGTCAAAATGCAATTTTACATAGTTAATACAATGAAAACATGTATTACTACCCAAACTGAATGTATTTAACAACTTTTACTTTTGCAGACCATTTTGTGAAAATATTTCATCAATAATGAGCTGTATCTGCTTTAATTTAACTTGATTAATTTATTATTTTGCAATTACAGAATTTAATTTATGGCTTAGAACTGTTGCATTAACTCTTTGCAATGGTTGAAATTAACTATAAGAGACAAGAACCATGTGCTACTGCAAGCATTTATACACTGCTGAAAATATACAGTTTCAATGTTATTTTAACCATAATATTGTGTTCATGTTTCTGAACTGCTCATTAACATCTTGGTAAAGTACTGAACAGGGCTTAGATAATACTTGAGGATTTTAAAAATGTGATTTATACATTAGAGAATGCTATGTACATATTAGTTCATTAGCTGTACGAGTACAATATTTTAATATAATTTTCCTCTAACTGAGGTAAAACCAGTGATATTACAACTTGACAAATTACTTTTGAACTTATTACAATGTATCCTGTACAGTATGTATTTACACAGACTGTTTGCTATTCGTGCATTTCAATCTAGTAGGTACCCTGGACCCATTTTTTAAACATGTTTTTTTACACATATTAATTACTAGACATTCATTTCATTTGTACTGAATTCTTCTGCATTTGTACATACAAAGACTATAAGGTACATTTAGTCTAATCTTACAAATTTAATAACATTAATATTAAGCAAAATCTTGGAAAATGTTTATGTCTCTTTAGAAATATCTAGTGGAATTGGCACCAAATGCATATGTCCTGTTATTTTAAACATACTCAGCAATTAAAAACATTCATGTTTTTTATACTAACATTGTTTTGCCAAAAACATATTAAAATAGTGACCATTCTTGTTCAAATTTTTACATATCTTTACTCTCTCTTGTATAGCTGTAATAAAGCAATTTTAAGCCATCTCTTGTTTTTTAAACCATCTCTTGTATAGCTTTACAGTTTAACAGGTTGTAAATACAATTTAATACTAAACAATACAATAATAACCATTATGATAGCTATTAACAACTTGTAAAAGATCTTATCCTGTCAGTTTTAATCCAGTTTACCAATATTTCTAATATACTAATGCCTGTTTTCCCTCCCCCCTAAAAAAGTATTGTCAAGAAGGAATGAAATATTATTTTTTTCCTGTAGCTCTATTTCAGACCCTTGTGCAGTAGTGCTTATACAGTCAGTGTAAAACTGAAAAACTGCCCCTCCCCCTGTAGTATTGCACTATTGTTTATTTGTTTTATGCAGTGAGACTAGAATGTATGTCAGACCAACACTTTGGTTATACATTTACTTTATTAGGTTATTGAACTATAGACCTTTGTCTGATTTGATCATTTTTATAAAGCTTTTGCTGTTTATTACCACTAGTAGGTATTTACACCCTCCTGCACAATTGATTTGAACTGTATGTATATTATAGCCCATTCGCTGGCTGTACTTGATGCAACTGAGTTTTTTTTCTTTTAACAGTGACTTGCAAACAGATTATCAGTGTCATTTATGCACAACTGTGACATTTTATTACAATTACCAAATAGTGTTGCCTGTAAACATTTTAACAATTATGTTTTAATAACAATGATACTTTAGAAAAACTCAAGCTACTTGTCTGGCAATCAGTCTTGTTGTTTATCTTATCTTTCCAACATTTCCTGTAACTATTCATCTAGTCTAGGAAGGTCTGAGCTCACATTTTATACTCTATAAACTTTAGTTAATTCTTTTGGCATTTTTCCTTTAATTTGATTTGCATAACTATGCATTTATACCACATAAATAGACATTATTTTATAATTAGCTTACATGGATTTCAGTATTTTTTTATTTATTTATTTAACTGCCCTGCCATTAATTTTACAAAAACTGTTTGACTAATACTATCTGTGATTTTATTTATTTATTTATTTATTTTTTAATTCAGAACTTTAACTGTTTGGGATGGTGTTACTATACAATTATATAAAATTGTAAAAAACAGATATTAGCTTAACTAACACATGTTTATATTTACATTATTTATATTTGCTGTTGTCTGCCTGTTATTCTTGTGCATTGTAACAGATGCATTTTAGATGAAAAGAAAATACAAGCATGCCTGTCTTGTATCTTTATATCAGCATGTCAGTCTTGTGACTTTAAATCTTTACTCTTATTAACTATTTTTATTTAATTGTATGCACTAGAACAGTTTTGTTTACATTTTAACTATGCTAAGAATGGCAGTCATATGCTCTACTTTACTGTAGTACTGATAAATGTCTTGCTTTAACTGAATGGACATTTTAAACATTTGAGAATGATTTGTCCAGACATCAGATCTTAGCATGTATGCTTAACCATTTTCAAAACACAAATATATTATAAAATATATTTCTTTTGCACAGATTAGCTGTGTATACAGGAAGTTCCCAGTATCTGTCAGTTCAGCTAATTTATTTCCTTTATCCTGCAACTGCTGTTGAAGAGTTTCCTGTAATGTTGCATGGTCTTTCTGACATTCTTTAGTAAGCTGTTCTGCTGAGTTTGAAACTCCTATGCATTTTTGAAAAGACGTATGTGTAACTTGTCTAAGCTTCCTGAACTCATTGTGTCTGTCTTTTAGAAGTTTATTACATTCTTTTGTAACAAAATCTACTAGAGGTTCTATCAGTAACTGATTTGACTGTTGTTGCAACTCTGAAATAAACCTTTTACATCTGGTGACAGAACATAACTGTCTAACATCTGAATATAATGTCAGAATATTAACTTTTCTTGGTTCTTTACCATTAAAATTTAGTCTGTACAGCCTAACCTTTGAATAGTGGCATGCTCTGTATTTTATGACATTATAAACACAATCAACTTTTTTTTATACCACACATGATTTTGTTTTAGATACAAGTCAGATATTGCAATCAATTTCCACAATGCCTTACTATTAACTTGCAATCAATTTGTATAATGCCTTACTATTAGCTTGCCCTAATAAGGTTTTACATTTGCTAATATGCAGTATATACATTTAATTCTGTTATTATTATTATTATTACCTCTATGGCATTCATACTGTATGTAACCCAGAAAAATGTTCTTACTAGTCAACAGAGAGGCAGATGGCCAAGCTGCTTTACTGTAGATGGTTGAAAAGTCTCTGTAGTCACTTGTGAAGTTGGTACAGAAAAACTGTCAGTTTCAGTCTTACAACTTTGTATTGTACCTTTTTTGGAGAATTTATAGAACTGCTCACCTTCCTGCAATGCAGTCTTACTGGATTTAGACATCTAATGAACTGTATTGCTACAAATTGTAGAAAACTGTAGAAAACTGTAGAAATCTAAAGTACTTCACTTAAACATTAATTACTGTGCTTTTACAGGAGTGACCTTATACAAAGCATTACCCACTCACTCCCCCTGTTTTTAGATAT